>NW_028261383.1:825000-996862 GCF_051295495.1 Thamnophis sirtalis
TGGATTTGGCTGTGACTTCTAAAGTGAGATGAATGAGCAAATGCTTTCCCACAGTCCAAACATTTGTAGTTTTTTTCTCCTGTGTGAGTTTTCACATGTCTTTTAAGGGCTGATGAGGTAGGATAAAATCTTCCACATTCGTTGCACTCATATGGCTTCTCCCCTGTGTGGGTTTTATGGTGTCTGCAAAGGGCTCCACTATGAGCAAAAGATTTCCCACATTCTATGCATCTGTACGGCTTCTCTCCTGTGTGGACCCTCTGATGCCTTCCAAGGTGGTTTTTTGCGGAGAAGCATTTCCCACACTCCCCACACTCGTACGGCTTCTCCCCTGTGTGGATTCTCTGATGAATCTGAAGGTTTCTTCGTGTAACAAAACTTTTCCCACAGTCCCCACATTCATAGGGTTTCTCATTTCTGTGTCCCTTCTGGTGATTCCGAAGTTGAGAAGAATTTACAAATCTTTTCTCACATTCTGGGCATTCATAGGGTTTCTCTCCAGTATGAATTCTCTGATGTTGCACCAGAGTTGATTTCAAGGTAAAACATTTCCCACATTCGAGGCACTTTTCGTTTTTCTCCCCTGTGTGTGTTCTCACATGATTCCGAAGACCTGAACTCTGGGTGAAACATTTTCCACACTCAAAGCATTTGTAAGGCTTTATTCCTGCATGCATCTTCTCATGGGACAAAAGAGTTGACTTCCGAGAAAAGCTCTTCCCACATTCCCAACACTTGTAAGGTTTCTCCCCCGTGTGGATTCTCTCGTGGCCTCTGAGAGTGGCTTTATCACGGAAACAATTCCCACATTCCACACATTGATAAAGTTTCTCTCCAGTGTGGATTTTCTGATGTCTAAGAAGGTGTGACTTTTTACTAAAGCATAAGTCACATTCCACACATTTATAGGGTTTTAGTGTTGGGGGGCTCCTGAGATCTTTGGGGTTTTTTCCAGAGAAGGATTTCTCGCCCTCCAAACCTTGACTGGATCCACTTCCCACATGGACCTTCCTGTGGGTCAAAAGGAGGGACCTGCGAGCAAAGGATTTCCCACACCCTGAGCATTCATGAGGTTTTTTGTGTTTTTTTGGAGTGCTTCTTGTGTCTGATGGGGGATCCAGGACTTTCCCACGGTCCATCCTTCCTCTTGGCTGCTGCCTTGTGCTGATTTTCTACTGTCTGTTGATAGATGCCTTGCAGGTGAATCTTTGGTCACAATCTTTTACTCTATGTGAGCTGAGGGGGGGAAAGAGGAGAAATAAATTTCCTTTTGCGAAATATAGAGAATCACAAAAGCTTTCCCTTGGACGGGATCATGAAGGTCTTCCAGCCCAACGCATCCCCCAATGGTCCCGTGATCTAAATTCTGATGCTTGGCCACTGACTCGTATTTATGACTGTTGCAGTGTCCTGGGGTCGAGTGATCCCCGTTTTGTGACCTTCTGACATACAAAGCCAATGGGAAAAACAGATTTACTTAACAACCGTGGGACTAACTTAACTGCACTGATTCAGTTAACTGTGGCAAGGAAGGTCACAAAACGGGGCAAAACTCACTTAACAAATGCTTCACTTAGCAACAGACATTTGGGGCTCCACTGTGGTCGTAAGTCGAGGACTACCTAAATGATATGGGCAAAGTTGAAAAGCCCTCCTGGCAGGAAGGGACCACAGCGAAAGGAGTCCCAACTGCCTGACCCTCTCCGGAGGACTCCAGAGCCCATGCTGAGCAGCGGAGGAAAGCCCGGGGATGAACGCGCAGGCTCAGGCAGAGACAGGAAGGCCGGGGCGGAGCTTCTGCTCTCCCTTTGGGCTCCGCCTTCTGCAAATAACCACGCCCCTTGTTCTCAGGAATCCGAATAGAAGGGACCCTGGAGGTCTTCTAGTCCAGCCCCCTCCTCAAACAGGAGATCCTGCCCTCCCTTGCTCCCAGGTCCTGGGGGCAGGGGAGGGCAGAAATGAGCAAAAAATGGGTCATTTTTTACCCCCCCACCCCCCAATAGCACTCTATAAGCCTCCATAAGGCTACCCATTCAATTTTTTCGACAAAAAACGGGCTGTTTTTTGCTTGGTGTTTGCCCCTCCCCCCCAAGCAGCAATCTGGAAGCCCCCCCTCCACAAGGCTATCCATGGCTTTTATTTGAAAAAAACAGGCCCGTTTTCGTGAAAAATCGGCCGTTTTGGTGGGTTTTGCAGAGTGCAAAACCTTTTTTTTCCTTTCCGAAAGGTCTTTAGTTAGAGTGATTGATGAGAATTACATTGATCAAGTACTGTGCCAACAGAAACAAGTCTTAGGTGCTGCAGATTGTCAACAATTTCTTTCTCCAGCACATGGATAAATACATCTGGAAACATCTTCCTACCTACCCACTCACTCTCTCCCTACCTAGTGTATTTCTCTCTCTCTCTACTCTATCCCTCTACCTACCTACCTACCTACTCTCTCTCCCTACCTAATTACTGTATTTCTCTCTCTCTATCCCTCTACCTACCTACCTCGTGACCCGTCAAAAGCGCGGACGGCAAAAGCGCGATCGACAAAATCGCGCCTTTGACGTCATCACAGCGCGACGAAAAAGATCGAAAAATTCAAATAAAAATTAATAAAAATTAAATTAAAGCAAGCTGATTCACATAAAGGTAAGGGTTAGGGTTAGGGTTAGGGTTAGGGTTAGGTTAAGGGTTAGGGTTAGCTTTAGAGCGTTAGCGTTAGCGTTAGGGTTAGGATAAGGGTTAGCGTTACGTTTTTCGTTACTTTAACGGTTAGGTTTAGGGTTAGGTTTAGGGTTAGGTTAAGAGTTAGGGTTAGGGTTAGGTTTAGGGTTAGGTTTGGGGGGGTTAGGGGAAGGTTTTAGCTTTATTTTTACATTTTTTCGATCTTTTTCGTCGCGCTGTGATGACGTCACAGCGCGCTTTTGTCGAGCGCGATTTTGTCCTACGCGCTTTTGTGGTGGAACCTACCTACCTACCTACCTACTCTCCCTACCTACTGTATCCCTTTATCTACCTACCTACTCTCTCTCCTTACCTACTGTATTTCTCTCTTTATCCCTCTATCTATCTACCTACCTAACTACTCTCTCTCCCTACCTAATTACTGTATTTCTCTCTCTCTATCCCTCTACCTACCTACCTACCTACCTACTCTCTCTCCCTACCTACTGTATCCCTTTATCTACCTACCTACTCTCTCTCCTTACCTACTGTATTTCTCTCTCTATCCCTTTATCTACCTACCTACCTAACTACTCCCTCTCCCTACCTAATTACTGTATTTCTCTCTCTTTCTGTCCCTCTTTATCCCTCTATCTATCTACCTACTTTTTTAAAAATTTGCCTCTTCAAAATCTTGGTGCATCTTATACTTCGAAAAATATGGTGGTCCTCAACTTACAACATTTCATTTAGTGACCGTTCAAAGTTACAACTGCACTGAAAAAAGTGACATGAGGGTTTTTCAACCCACCGTTGCAAGCATCCCCCCTTGGTTCCATGATCCAAATTCTGACGCTTGGCCACTGAATCATATTTACGACTGTTGCAGTGTCCTGGGGTCGCGATATCCCCTTTTTGCGACCTTCTGACAAGCAAAGCCAAAGAGAAAAATCGGATGCATTTAACAACCATGGGACTAACTTAACTGTACTGTACTGATTCAAAGAGGGCTGTGAAAATATCTACAGACCCCTCACATCCTGGACAGAAATTGCACACCAAGACAATTAGACACAAGAACAGTTTTTTCACAAATGCTACATTACTATTACTATTAGTCTTCTCATCATTCCTATCACCCATCTCCTCCCACTTATGACTGCAAGACAAACTTAGTGGCTTTCATCCTTACATTGATATTGTTTCCTGATTTCTTATTTGTACGCTAGGACTCTCACTAAGTGTTGCATCTGATGATTCTTGATGAAGATATCTTGTCCTTTTATGTACACTGAGGGCATCTCCACCCGAGACAAATCCCTTGTGTGTCCATTCACACTTGGCCAAAAAAGAATTCAATTCCTATTTCTAAATTCTAATTTTAATTCTATTCTATTCTGCAGCTTCCTAACAAGACCAGCCTCCAGTCCAAAGGGCTTTCAAGGGTGTCATTTGTGAACCTCCACATCGCAGTCTCTTCAGCACAAAACCAAACAATAATAATAGTTGGAGTTTAAAAGGTTTTGTTCCGTTACGCCAAAAAAAGGAAGTGAAAACAAGGAAGATCCCTTTCTCTCTCTCTTTAGATTAAGAAGAAAGAAAAAGGACCTTTTCCGGGTTGGGAGATCCTGAGCTCAGTTCAAAGCTACTTAACTTCCCCCCCTTAAAGAACCCCCCAAACTGAACGGGGGAAGAGAGGAGCCTCTCTGGGGGTTTCCCTTCCATCCCCCCCATAATCCTTAGGGGAAAAGCTCCGTCTGTAGGGAGCCTTCCTTCCCTCTGTTCCCAGAGACGCCCAGTCCCAGCCCTCCCATCCCGGGATCCTCGCAGGCTCAGGGACCCTCCGGGGAAGAGGGGCCACTCCAGCTACCTTTCTCCTGCAGAGGAAAAGCCCTCCTGGCAGGAAGGGACCGCAGCGAGACCGAGGAAAGCCCGGGGATGAACGTGCAGGCTCAGACGGAGACGGGAAGGGCCGGGCGGGGCTTCTGCTCTCCCTTCGGGCTCCGCCTTCTGCAAGTAACCACGCCCCTTGCTCTCCGGAATCCGAACAGAAGGGACCCTGGAGGTCTTGTAGTCCAACCCCCTCCTCAAGCAGGAGATCCTATCCCATTCTTCACAAGGGACCGTCCAGCCTCTTCTTAAAAGCCTCCAGTGATGAAGCACCCAAAACCTCTGAAGGCAAAGCTCTTCCACTGCTGAATTGTTCTCTTAGGAAGCGTCTCTTTAACTCCACGTTGCTTCTCTCCTTGATTACTTTCCATCCATTGTTTCTTCTTCCGCCCTCTGGGGCTTTGTAGAATAATTACTCACTCACTCTCACACACACATACATGCACAATCTTTCAAATAGTTCTTTCTCCCCATCCATTCCCAGGAAGGCAAATCATTCACTCTGCTGGGTGATATTGGTGGTTTCCAAATTAGGTAATAAATAAAAATCAATACCTTACAGGTGATCCTCAACTTATGGTCGTCTGCCCATTATGAACCTCCGTCATAAAGGACCTTGTGTGTGTGTGGGGGGGCTCTCTTGTACTTTCAAATGGTCGTAAGGTGATGGATGCCTGTGGTGAGCCCCCATGGCTGCCTCTGCCCTCCAGCTGTGCTTGATGGGCTCTGGGCTGAAAGGGGGGACCGACCCAAACTCAGCCTCTCCCACTTGAGCTCAGAAGGGAAGGAAGGACAGAGAATCCCACACAGGAGGGGCCACGAATAATGAAACCCCCTTTTTGGCAGGAGGAGCTGAAGGCTGGCAGGTGGAGATGGTGTGTGTGTTTTTGTGTGTGTGTGTGTGTGTGTGAGAGAGAGAGAGAGAGAGAGAGGGAGGGAGGGAGGGATTAGCAGTTTTTTGATATTTTTGGTATTTTATTAATATTTATAGGCCGCCCTTTTCCCCGAGGGGACTCAGGGCGGCTTACATAAAATAGGGAGGGTGGGTATAAACAATAAACATAAAACAATACATAAGAGTAAAATAGTACACAACATTCATTCTTCATTCGGGTGGGGACAGATTGTGATCTTAACCCCAGGCCTGACGGGATAGCCAGGTCTTAAGGGCTGTGCGGAAGGTCTGGACGGTGGTGAGGGTACGAATCTCCACAGGGAGATCGTTCCAAAGGGTCGGAGCTGCTACTGAAAAAGGCCCTCCTCTGTGTAGTTGCCAGTCGGCACTGACTGGCAGATGGTATTCGGAGGAGGCCCAATCTATGTGATCTTATAGGTCGCAGGGAGGTAATTGGCAGGAGGCGGTTCTCAAGTACGCAGATCCACTACCATGGAGGGCTTTATGGGTGGTAAGTAGCACCTTGAAGTGCACCCGGAGATCAACAGGTAGCCAGCGCAGCTCGCGGAGGATGGGTGTTATGTGGGCGAACCGAGGTGCACCCACTATCACTCGCGCGGCCGCATTCTGGACTAGCTGAAGTCGCCGGATGCTCTTCAAGGGCAGCCCTATGTAGAGCACATTGCAGTATTCCAGCCTAGAGGTCACAAGGGCCCGAGTGACTGTTGTGAGAGCCTCCCGGTTCAGGTAGGGTCGCAACTGGCGCACCAGGCGAACCTGGGCGAATGCCCCCTGGTCACAGCCGTCAGATGGTGTTCGAAAGTCAGCTGTGGATCCAGGAGGACTCCCAAGTTGCGAACCCTCTCTGAGGGGTGTAAAATTTGACCCCCCAGCCTGAGCGATGGAACACTGGTCGAATTATTGGGAGGGAAATACAACAGCCATTCGGTCTTCTCCGGGTTGAGTACAAGCTTGTGAAGCAGTGTGAAACAGGCACACTGGGCTCTTTTCCCTACTTCCAGTTGACCTTCCGTGTCTCCCAGGACTGGACTTTCTTCCCAGAGAGCCTCAAATCTATAAGGAGAAAGAGCCTCCATCAGACCTGAGGAGCATCCGGGTACCAGGCGCCTTGGGGGAACCAGGTGTCCGGATCAAGGGGCTCACAGGGGGCGGGAAGTTTCCAGAAGCCCCACTGAAGTAGCCAATAGGAGTCCGGCAGATCCAACATTCGGAGCACATCAACAACTACAGTGCATGGACTGCACAGCACGGCACCATCTGAAGGTCATCTTGACTCAGTCCATGCTCTAAAAACACTCATTATTTTGAACAATTCTTTTATTGAGGATTTTTCACTATATATCTCCCTCTCTCCCATCTTTCTTTCTCTCGTCTGTCTTTCTTTTTCTCTCTATCTCCCTCTCTGTTACCCTCTATCTTGCTAACCCTCTCATTTCTCTGTCATCTCTTTTCCTATCTCCCTCTCATCCTCCTCTTTCTTTCTCTCTCCCCTCTGTCTCTCTCTCTCTCTTCTCACCCTCTTGGAAAGCCCTGCGTGGTCTCCTTGGGGCTGGGTCACCACAGCCGAGGCACCACAGCGAGGCTCTGCGAGATCAGTGGGAAGACCAAGGAGGGGATACTGGGTCTTCCCCACCTCAGAGGAAAGCCAGATGGGCTTCTCCTTCCCTCCTACCCTTCCCCTTCCCCCTGCTCCCCTTCCCCCACTGAATCCTGCTTAGGCCCAGAGAAGTGACCCAATAATGGTATCCTCTTCACCACCTGTTAGGTAGCGGAAGCGCATCCGCAGAAGGTCCATGATGATGTCTGGGTGGGTGGGCGGAGCCTCGTAATGCCGCCACTACCATAAATATTTATTTTTACTCCCAGGAACTTTTCACTCGGGTATCATCAGGATTTACACTGATCTGGAACAGCCACTGGGCAGAAGTCACATGATGACCCTCCATCTGAGAATTATAAATTGGGTGGGGGGTCTCTGAGCATGGAGCATGTCGCCTTCTCACATTCCTTTGTTTCCTAATACCCAGAGACCCCGAGACAGGAAAGAAGAGAGTTTGGGGGAGCAGCTCAGATCTCCTGTTGTTCCCAACACAATGCAACAGGGAAACAAGGCTGAAAATGTTGCCCAGCCACTGCGGAATAGAAATGATTTGGTTTTTTTCCTCACTTATATCCAGCTTTATTATTTTTAACAATAAGTTAAGGCAGTGAATATATCCCACCCGCCTTCCTTCCCAGTTCTGGAGGGACCTGAAAATGGCTCTCCATGGACGGTCACCATCCGACATGACTGAGCTGGAGAGGATTTGCAAGGAAGAAGGGCAGAAAATCCCCTGATCCAGATGTGCAAAGTTTATTGCTTCATACCCAAAAAAGACTGGAGGCTGTAACTGCTGCCAAAGGTGCTTCAACAAAGTAACTGAGTGAAGGGCCTGAATACTTATGCCAATGTCTCGTTTCAGTTTTTTTTTCTTTTTTAATTCATTTGCAAACATTTCTAAAATTCTGTTTTCTTTTTTCATTATGGGGCACTAAGTGTAGATTTAATGTGGCAGTCCGTGCTGTAAAAAACACTCATTACTTTGAATAATAATTTTATTAATAAATTATATATGCCGATCAAACAAAGACCTTCAATACAACTGGGTACTAGTAAGATTGTGAATATACTGTATGTATGTGCGTAGATAGTAGGAAAAATAAATGTTTCTTCTTCATCCTCTGGCAGCATATTCAACATCAACCCTTTATCAATAAATGGAATAATAAGATGCATCTTCATTCCACCCTCAACCCATTTTTCTCCTCTCTAAATCTTCAGTTCTCCCTATTCATTAACAAGGGCTAGTAAAAAATAACAAGGGTATCCTGGTACACGTTATGATTGTAGCAACTTATGATCAGAAATTAATTCCCATTTATGGTCAGAAATAAAAGACTTCCCGTTCTCTGCCAACACACATATAACTCAGTTCCTGGTGAATTATAACATGTGATGTTAAAAAAAGAAATTCCAGGTTGTTCACGACTAAACAGGTGTATCTCTGTTATGGACTTTCTGGTGTAATTTTAACTTTGATTGGCAAAGAAATGGTTTATCACCCTCTGCACACTTGTAAGGCCACTCACCTGTATGACTTCTGGAGTGCTTGCGCAGTGCTGAAGATCCGGCAAAACGTTTTCCACACTCCAGACACTTATACGGTTTTTCTCCAGAGTGGATTCGTTGATGTACTACAAGAGTACTTTTCTGAGAAAAACATTTATTGCACTCTGAGCATTTATGGGGCTTCTCTCCCGTATGGATTCGGCTGTGACTTCTAAAGTGAGATGACTGAGCAAATGCTTTCCCACAGTCCAAACATTTGTAGTTTTTTTCCCCTGTGTGAGTTTTCACATGACTTTGAAGGGCTGATGAGGTACTATAAAATCTTCCACATTCGTTGCACTGATATGGCTTCTCCCCTGTGTGGGTTTTATGATGTGTCCAAAGGACTCCCTGACGAGCAAAGCATTTCCCACATTCTACGCATCTGTATGGCTTCTCTCCTGTGTGGACCCTCTGATGCCTTCCAAGGTGGTCTTTTCTGGAGAAGCATTTCCCACACTCCCCACACTTGTACGGCTTCTCCCCTGTGTGGATTCTCTGATGAATCTGAAGGTCTCTTCGTGTAAGAAAACTTTTCCCACAGTCCCTACATTCATAGGGTTTCTCATTTCTGTGTTCCTTCTGGTGATTCCGAAGTTGAGAAGAATTTACAAATCTTTTCTCACATTCTGGGCATTCATAGGGTCTCTCTCCAGTGTGAATTCTCTGATGTTGCACCAGAGTTGATTTCAAGGTAAAACTTTTCCCACATTCGAGACACTTTTCGTTTTTATCCCCTCTGTGTGTTTTCTGATGACTCCGAAGACCTGAACTCTGGGTGAAACATTTTCCACACTCAAAGCATTTGTAAGGCTTTATTCCTGCATGGATCTTCTCATGGGCCAAAGGATTTGACTTCTGAGAAAAGATCTTCCCACATTCCCAACACTTGTAAGGTTTCTCCCCTGTGTGGATTCTCTCATGGCCTCTGAGAGTGCCTTTTTCACGGAAACAATTCCCACATTCCAGACATTGATAAGGTTTCTGTCCAGTGTGGATTCTCTGATGTCTAAGAAGGCTTGACGTTTGACTAAAGCATAAGTCACATTTCTCACATTTATAGGGGTTTAGTCTTGGGGGGATTGTGAGATCCTTGGAGTTTTTCCCAGAGAAAGATTTCTCACCCTCCAAACCTTGAATGGATCCACTTTCCACATGGACCTTCCTATGGGTCAAAAGGAGGGACTGCAGAGCAAAGGATTTCCCACACTCTAAGCATTCATGGGATTTTTTGTCCTTTGGTGGAGAGCTGCTTGTGTTTGGTGAGGGGTCAAAGAGTTTCCAAGGCTCCATGGTTCCTCTTGGTTGCTGCCTTGGGCTGATTTTCTACCCTCTGTTGTCTTCAAGGTAAATCTTTGGTCACAATCTTTTATCCGCTGTTGGAAAAAAAAAGAAACAAAGAAGAGATTTCCTTTTGGGAAATTCAGAGTCAAAAAATCTCTAGGAGGAAAACACTTACGTTGTTGTGCTCATTAAGTGATTTTGGGGAGGTTGTTAAGTGAAGGCAGACCCAGGGAAGAGATGGAGGGGTGCCTGAAGGGGTGGGGGGAGACCCTGGAAGTCCAGCACAGGCCATGTATGAAGAAGGAGAGCTGCAGCTGCCCCCCCAAGCCTCAGTCACCCCACCTGGGCCCTGCAATGGGGCAGAAGTGCCAAGATGATACCTTAAGTGGAGGTCTGGGGCCTTCAGCCATTTCAGACATCTGCCACTGACCCCAGGACTGGACTTCAGCCCAGTGTCACCGTTGCCACCCAGAAATGCTCCCTTAATCCCCAGACCGGAGGCCTCTGCAGCCTTCTTGCCATCCTCCAAGCCGCCTGTTCCATGTCGTTTCAAGAAGGGAACGGAGCAGCTGTTGGCTTCTCCATCCAGAGCTTCCCCTGGGGCCCCATCTGGTTCCTTCCACAACCCAGGGATTAGCAGAAGACATGGGACTGTCTGAATTGAGACCATCGCTCTGAGTTTCCTACCCGGATGGGAGAGAGGCCGGCCGATTCCTTGGGACACCCCAGGTTGCTTCTCCGATGCCCTGAGCGCAACCAGGTGAGACCAAAATGCTGTGTGTGTGTTTGTGTATTAGAAGGAGGAGCTCAGTCAGGCCACCCTAAAAGAGACTCGATCCCAGAAGATCCCACAGGAAAGGAGGAGGGGGAAATGGCTCCGATTCGGAGTTTCATTTTTCTCCAGGGGTGACAGCACAGGCGTCCCGAGAAGGATCATTGCCGATCAGAGCAAATAAAGCTACACATAAAGATTTTTTAAAAGCTTATTTTCCAAACCAAGTTTCATTGACTCACCTTTAATATTGTCTCTGGGTTACTTGTTACCCCTCTGGGTCAAGGCCAGGGAGGATCCCCACCGCCAAACAGTTTGATTTCTCCTTAACCGATTGGCCCTTTGTGCAGGAAGCTCCTCCTCCAAAGGGGACAAGATTTCCTAATTTTCTAAGATTGAGTCCCGGCCAAAATTTCAGGAGTTCTGATCCAAGAATGCCCCTTTCTCTTCTCTGGAGTTCACAGCCACATCTTCACTATTCCCCTGCAAAGGGAAATGAAAAGGACTCAGATGCTTAGCTTAATCCAGAAACGACCTGGAGGAGGAAGAGAAAAATAGGGTTGTTTGAGGAGGATACAAAATAACAGGAGACGGATCCAGGTTCAAGAAGATCTTGATGGGCCAAAATGGAGGAAACCAGCAGGATGAAGCCCAAGAGGGACCAATGCATAGTTGTGAGTAGGAAACCTCAAAGGAAGGTGAGAGAGATCAGAAAAGGGCTCCTCTTTCCTGCTCTTTTTGGAGGTTGCAAGCCCCCCCCCCCCCCCGAGATTCCAGGCTTCATGGGACCAAACGCTACTTTGGGCATTTCAAAATCAGGCAACCTCCTGGCCATCAGCTTCTTCTCTCAGCTGCTCACAAGACCATCCTCAAAACCTCCGGACTGTTTGTGCTTTCCAAAAGATCCACCAAGGAGGAGCTGCCACATCCCAGCCTCCCCATTGCAATGAACTCAGTCTGGGTTAATTGCACATTGCATATCACAAAACATCTTTTAAGGCTCCTATTACTCCATTTTTCCAACTGCACTTGAGGGAGACGGAGGTTCAGAGGCTTCCTGTTCAAAAGGACCACAGAGAGACCTTCTGAAAGCGATCTCCCCAAAAGCTGCTTCCCAGATCCACCCCTCCCCCCGGGGAGCCTTGGCCGGGCGAGGAGGGGGCAGATCAAGCCCGAGGACGGAACCCCCTTTGCCCCCCTGGAGGGGAGGGATCCGCTTCCTGCAGGCAACGCCAGAGCCGGATCTTCCCCAGGAAAACCCTGGAAACCCAAGAGCTGAATCCGCAGCTCCCTTCCTCCTGGCGGGGAGAGGATCTCCTGGGAGGCAGCCTCACCTGCCCCGAGCGGGACCCAGAAATCTCTCCGGAGGGATCCAGCGGCGATCCTCCTCATGCAAAGCGGGACACGCAAAAGGAAGCGGAGATGCATCCAGGGGGAGGGGAGAGGGAGGAGCCTCTGCTCTCTTCTCCGGCCCCGCCCTCGCCCGCAGCCCCCGCCTCTTGGCCAGCTCCCTCCCCCTCCGCCCCTCCCCCTGCTCCAAAACTTCTTCTGTTCCTCCGATGGCGTCGATGTCGAGGGTTCCTCTGCCCATGGGAAGAGTGTCCCTTTGCAGCACGTTGGAAGCAGGGCTGCCTCTCCTCCTCCAGTTTCTTCCTTTTTTCCTATGTGTGTGTGTGTGATTGTGTCTGTGTGTGACCTTGTATGAAGCCAGACACAGAGAAGCCTTTTTTAAGGTTCTTCTCTTTAGGAACTCCGTTTAAACAGCCAGAAACCAGCGGGGATCTCTACTTTTTTGGGGGGGTACTTTTACTTTTTTGGTGTTCCTTCCTAACAGGATAATAAATAATTATTTATTTTTACTCCCAGGAATTTTTCACTCAGGTATCATCAGGATTTACACTGATCTGGAACAGCCACTGGGGCAGAAGTCACATGATGACCCTCCATCTGAGAATTAAAATTGGGTGGGGGTCTCTGAGCATGGAGGGGTCTTCTCACATTCCTTTGTTTCCTAATCCCCAGAGACCCCGAGACAGGAAAGAAAAGAGTTTGGGGGAGCAGCTCAGATCTCCTGTTGTTCCCAACACAATGTAACAGGGATACAAGGCTGAAAATATTGCCCAGCCACTGCGGAATAGAAATGATTTGATTTTTTTCCTACTTATATCCGGCTTTATTATTTTTAACAATAAGTCAAGGCAGTGAACATATCCCACCCGCCTTCCTTCCCATCTCTGGAGGGACCTGAAAATGGCTCTCCATGGATGGTCACCATCCAACCTGACTGAGCTGGAGAGGATTTGAAAGATAGAAGGGCAGAAAATCCCCTGATCCAGATGTGCAAATCTTGTCACTTTATATACAAAAAGACTGGAGGCTGTAACTGCTGCCAAAGGAGCTTCAACAAAGTAACTGAGTGAAGGGTCTGAATACTTATGCCAATGTCCCCCCCCCCTTTTTTAATTCATTTGCAAACATTTCTAAAATTCTGTTCTCTTTTCTCATTAGGGGGAATTGAGTGTAGATTTAATGAGGGGAAAAATGAAATTCAACAACTGCACAATCAGGCTGCAGCATAACAATATGGGCAAAAGCCAAGCGGGCCTGAATGTCCTAAGTGAGGTGGGGTCCCATTAATCCTCAGGTTAGTCGCCCCCCTGAGAAAACTGCGAATGGTGGGGTGACGGCCGAGAGAAAGGTGACCCTCAGGGGCCAGGATGGTGGAGAGCGCAGTCACCTGACGACGAAGAGTGTTAGGCGCCAAACCCTTGTCAAGGCCGTCTTGCAGAAAGTCCAGAATGACAGGAATCGAAGCTGAAGAAGCTGTGTTTAATGTTGATGTTTAATAAATTTATAGGCCGCCCAATCCTGAAGGACTCCGGGGGCCTTACAACAATACATTTACAATAGAAGTTAAAAACACAGAAACATAGATTAAAAAGACCACAACATACACCCACTCTAATCGGGGATGGAACTCAATCGTGAGTTCAACAGCCCGGGGCCTGCCGGAATAGCCAGGTCTTAAGAGCCTTACGGAAGACCAAGAGCCAAGGTGGCGCAGTGGTTAAATGCAGCACTGCAGGCTACTGCTAGATCAGCAGGTCAGCGGTTCAAATCTCACCGGCTCAGGGTTGACTCAGCCTTCCATCCTTCCGAGGTGGGTAAAATGAGGACCCAGATTGTTGGGGGCAATATGCTGACTCTCTGTAAACCGCTTAGAGAGGCCTGAAAGGCCTATGAAGCGGTATATAAGTCTACTGCTATTGCTATTGCTATGAGAGTGGGTAGGGTCCGGATCTCTAGGGGCAGTTTATTCCAGAGGGTCAGAGCGGCTACAGAGAAGGCCCTCCCCCGGGTAGTTGCCAGCCAACATTGTCTGGCTGACGACACCCGGAGAAGGCCCTCCCTATGCGATCGTATCGGTCATTGGGAGTGGCAGAAGACGGTCCCACAGATATCCGGGTCCTAGGCCATGTAGGGCTTTAAAGGTGATAACCAGCACCTTGAATTGCGTACGGAGACCAATGGGAAGCCAGTGCAGCTCGCGGAGGATAGGTGTGATGTGGGTGTACCAATATATCGCTCGCACGGCTGCATTCTGGACTAGTTGTAGTCTCTGAACACTTTTCAGGGGCAGCCCCATGTAGAGCGTGTTACAGTAGTCAAGCCTCGAGGTAACAACACCTCTGGAAGAACACCAGGCAACAAACGCCCTCCAGGTGGCGTCGTAAATCTGAGTCGTGGAAGGACGACGTGATACTTGAATGGTGCTGATCACCTTGGTGGAAAGGTTGTCCTTGCTTAAGAGATCCCTCTCAAGTGCCAAATGGCTGGATGAAGAAGGGCCCCCTGGCAGAAAGAAATCTTGTGTGGAGGAATCCGCCACGGGTCTCGGACGGACAGACTCACCAGATCGGCAATGCCAGCCTGCCTGGAGAAAACCCTCGACGAACCCCCTACCTGGGTGGAATCCTCGGGAGCCTGCTCAGCCATATAGGAACTGTGGGCCAAATGATAATCAGGGGCTACCTCCACTCACCACCTTGCAAAAGCCCTGCAAAACAACAGACGCTCTGAAGAGACGTGGGGGGTCACAGCCCAAATATCCAGCAGGTGGAATAAAGGGCAAGCGTTAATGGCTCCCAGCACTGCAGGAATGAGGCTTGTGACCAGCAGCGCCACTCCTTGCCGCTCAGGTGAAAGGGACACACACCAAATTGCCAGCCAGGCCGGACAAAGAGTGGCTCCTCGCGGCTCCTGCTGTGAATCAGGCTGCAGGCAGCTGCGGCACAAGGTATAAAGTAGAAACCGAAACTATAAATAGTTCCAAAATGGCGGCCGGAAAGAAACTAATCGCTTTAAAAGTTGCCGCCAAGCAATCCGGAGCTCTGAGGCTCCGCACCTCCACTCAAGGCACGGACGCCAACAACAGGAGCCCCAGTGGGGCTTCCCCCTCCCCAACGAGGGTCGCAACAGCGCTGGCATCGGAACTCCGACCCGCGCGCTTGCCCCAGCAGCTGCCTGCGTTACGAGCGGCGCCTGGGAGTTAAACAGGATGCGGGAGGAAAGAAGAGTGAGCCAAGAACGAATTAAATAATCCTAAATACACTCACTCAGCCTGTTCACATCCTAAACTGAATAATACTCACAATAAATGCCCAAGAGAGTCCAAGCTAGTAAATTAATTGCAGAGAAACCTTAAGCGCATTCGCTGGGCTAGCTGAATTGAAAAATTCTGAAGTTAACCAGCACCAGAGGCGTGGCTTAAAGTTTCGATTCAGTTCTGGGCAGTTTGGCTGTATTTAACCCTTGCTTGGACTCTCCTGAGCAGCGCCCTGGAAAATCTGCTCCTTTTCATTCAATCCCAAAGTCCGAAGTATCCAGCGAGGGAGGAGGGAGCCAAAAGAACCAAGATGGCGGCTGTTTTAAAGGGAAACACACATAAAGCTAGAAAGCAGCAGGAGTTTGTCTGCAGAGCATGGCACCATCTGACTCCCTTCTCGAGTCTTTTGACCGTCCAGTCCGTGCTCTACAAAACACTCTTCATTATTTTGAATAATAATTTTATTAATGAATTATATATGCCGATCAAACAAAGACCTTCAATACAACTGTGTACTAGTATGATTGTGAATATACTGTATGTATGTGCGTGAACGTATGAAAAAACAATGAAAAAAAAATCCCTCCCAAAAAGATAGTAGGAAAAATAAATGTTTCCTCTTCATCCTCAGCCAGCATATTCAACACCAACCCTTTATCACTAAATAAAATAATAAGATCATCTTCATTCCACCCTCAACCCATTTTTCTCCTCTCTAAATCTTCAGTTCTCCCTATTCATTAACAAGGACTAGTAAAAAATAACAAGGGTATCCTGGTACACGTTATGATTGTAGTAACTTATGATCAGAAATCCATTCCCATTTATGGTCAGAAATAAAAGACTTCCAGTTCTCTGCCAACACACATATAACTCAGTTCCTGGTAAATTATAACATGTGACGTTAAAAAAAAAATTCCAAATTGTTCACGACTAAGCAGGTTTATCTCTGTTATGGACTTTCTGGTGCATTTTTAACTGTGATTTGCAATGAAATGGTTTCTCACACTCTGCACACTTTTAAGGCCACTCTCATGTATGACTTCTGGTGTGCTTGTGCAGTGCTGAAGATCGGGCAAAACATTTTCCACACTCCAGACATCTATATGGTTTCTCTCCAGTGTGGATTCGCTGATGCCTCACAAGAGAATCTTTCCGTGGAAAACATTTATCACACTCTGAGCATTTGTGAGGTTTCTCTCCTGTATGGATTCGGCTGTGACTTGTAAGGGAATATGACGCAGCAAATTGTCTCCCACAGTCCAAACATTTGTACTTTTTTTCCCCTGTGTGAGTTTTCACATGACTTCTAAGGGCTGATGAGGTAGGATAAAATCTTCCACATTCGTTGCACTCATGTGGCTTCTCCCCTGTGTGGGTTTTATTATGTCTCCAAAGGGCTGCACTTTGAGCAAAAGATTTCCCACATTCTACGCATCTGTGTGGCTTCTCTCCTGTGTGGAGCCTCTGATGACTTCCAAGGTTGTTTTTTGTGGAGAAGCATTTCCCACACTCCCCACACTTATACGGCTTCTCCCCTGTGTGGATTCTCTGATGAACCTGGAGCTCTGTTTGTGTAACAAAACCTTTCCCACACTCCCCACATTCGTAGGGTTTCTCCCCCTTGTGCCTCTTCTGGTGCCTCCGAAGTTGAGAAGAATTTACAAATCTTTTCTCACATTCTGGGCATTCATAGGGTCTCTCTCCAGTGTGAATTCTCTGATGTAGCACCAGGGTTGATTTCAAGGTAAAACTTTTCCCACATTCGAGGCACTTTACATTTTTATCCCCTCTGTGTGTTTTCACATGACTCTGAAGAGTTGAACTGCTGGTGAAACATTTTCCACACTCAAAGCATTTGTAAGGCTTTATTCCTGCATGGATCTTCTCATGGAGCCAAAGACCTGAGTTCTGAGAAAAGCTCTTCCCACGTTCCCAACACTTGTAAGGTTTCTCCCCTGTGTGGATTCTCTGATGTCTAAGAAGGCGTGACTTTTGACTAAAGCATAAGTCACATTCCTCACATTTATAGGGGTTTAGTCTTGGGGGGATTCTGAGATCCTTGGAGTTTTTCCCAGAGAAAGATTTCTCACCCTCCAAACCTTCACTGGATCCACTTCCCACATGGACCTTCCTGTGGGTCAAAAGGAGGGACTGGAGAGCAAAGGATTTCCCACACTCGGAGCATTCATGGGATTTTTTGTCCTTTGGTGGAGAGCTGCTTGTGTTTGGTGAGGGGTCAAAAAGTTTCCAAGGCTCCATGGTTCCTCTTGGTTGCTGCCTTGGGCTGATTTTCTACCCTCTGTTGTCTTCAAGGTAAATCTTTGGTCACAATCTTTTATCTGCTGTTGGAAGGAAAAAAGAAAGAGAGAAAAGTATTTCCTTTTGGGAAATGCAGAGTCAAAAAATCTCTAGGAGGAAAACACTTACGTTGTTGTGGTCATTAAGTGATTTTGGGGAGGTTGTTAAGTGAAGGCAGACCCAGGGAAGAGGTGGAGGGGTGCCTGAAGGGGTGAAGGGGGAAGACCCTGGAAGTCCAGCACAGGCCATGCATGAAGTAGGAGAGCTGCAGCTGCCCCCACAAGCCTCAGTCACCCCACCTGGGCCCTGCAATGGGGCAGAAGTGCCAAGATGGTGCCTTAAGTGGAGTTCTGGGGCCTTCAGCCATTTCAGCCATCTGCCACTGACCCCAGGACTGGACTTCAGCCCAGTGTCACCGTTGCCACCCAGAAATGCTCCCTTAATCCCCAGACCGGAGGCCTCTGCAGCCTTCGTGCCATCCTCCAAGCCGCCTGTTCCATGTCGTTTCAAGAAGGGAACGGAGCAGCTGTTGGCTTCTCCATCCAGAGCTTCCCTTGGGGCCCCATCTGGCTCCTTCCACAACCCAGGGATTAGCAGAAGACATGGGACTGTCTGAATTGAGACCATCCCTCTGCATTTCCTACCCGGATGGGAGAGAGGCTGGCCGATTCCTTGGGACACCCCAGGTTGCTTCTCCGATGCCCTGAGCACAACCAGGTGAGACCAAAATACTGTGTGTGTGTTTGTGTATTAGAAGGAGGAGCTCAGTCAGGCCACCCTAAAAGAGACTCGATCCCAGAAGATCCCACAGGAAAGGAGGAGGGGGAAATGGCTCCAATTCGGAGTTTCATTTTTCTCCAGGGGTGACAGCACAGGCACCCCGAAAAGGATCATTGCCGATCAGAGCAAATAAAGCTACACATAAAGATTTTTAAAAAGCTTATTTTCCAAACCAAGTTTCATTGACTCACCTTTAATATTGTCTCTGGGTTACTTGTTACCCCTCTGGGTCAAGGCCAGGGAGGATCCCCACCGCCAAACAGTTTGATTTCTCCTTAACCGATTGGCCCTTTGTGCAGGAAGCTCCTCCTCCAAAGGGGCCAAGATTTCCTAATTTTCTAAGATTGAGTCCGGGCCAAAATTTCGGGGATTCTGATCCAAAATGCCCCTTTCTCTTCTCTGGAGTTCACAGCCACATCTTCACTATTCCCCTGCAAAGGGAAATGAAAAGGACTCAGATGCTGAGCTTAATCCAGAAACGACCTGGAGGAGGAAGAGAAAAATAGGGTTGTTTGAGGAGGATACAAAATAACAGGAGACGGAATCGAGGTTCAAGAAGATCTTGATGGGCCAAAATGGAGGAAACCAGCAGGATGAAGCCCAAGAGGGACCAATGCATAGTTGTGAGTAGGAAACCTCAAAGGAAGGTGAGAGAGATCAGAAAAGGGCTCCTCTTTCCTGCTCTTTTTGGAGGTTGCAAGGCCCCCGAGATTCCAGGCTTCATGGGACCAAATGCTACTTTGGGCATTTCAAAATCAGGCAACCTC
The DNA here is from genome assembly GCF_051295495.1 of Thamnophis sirtalis. Classification (NCBI taxonomy): domain Eukaryota; kingdom Metazoa; phylum Chordata; class Lepidosauria; order Squamata; family Natricidae; genus Thamnophis; species Thamnophis sirtalis. The sequence continues at coordinate 844,120 of NW_028261383.1, forward strand.
CTGGCCATCAGCTTCTTCTCTCAGCTGCTCACAAGACCATCCTCAAAACCTCCGGACTGTTTGTGCTTTCCAAAAGATCCACCAAGGAGGAGCTGCCACATCCCAGCCTCCCCATTGCAATGAGCTCAGTCTGGGTTAATTGCACATTGCATATCGCAAAACACCTTTTAAGGCCCATTTAAGAGTGGGATCCGCAGCTCCCTTCCTCCTGGCGAGGAGGGGATCTCCTGGGAGGCAGCCTCACCTGTCCCGAGCGGGACCCAGAAGTCTCTCCCGAGGGATCCAGTGACGATCCTCCTCGTGCAAAGTGGGACACGCGGAGTGAAGCGAAGATGCATCTGGGGGAGGGGCCTCTGCTCTCTTCTCAGGCCTGCCCTCAGGCCCCGCCCCTTGGCCAGCTCCCTACCCCTCCGCCCCTCCCCCTGCTCCAAAACATCTTCTGTTCCTCCGATGGGCGTCGATGTCGAGGGTTCCTCTGCCCATGGGAAGAGTGTCCCTTTGCAGCACATTGGAAGCAGGGCTGCCCCTCCTCCTCCAGTATCTTTCTCGTCTGTATTTGTGTGTTATTGTGTCTGTGTGTGTGCCCTTGTATGAGGACAGACACAGAGAAGCCCTTTTTAAGGTTCTTCTCTTTAGGAACTCCGTTTAAACAGCCAGAAACCAGCGGGGATCTCTACTTTTTTTTTGGGGGGGGGTACTTTTACTTTTTTGGTGTTCCTTCCTAACAGGATAATAAATATTTATTTACTTTTACTCCCAGGAACTTTTCACTCAGGTATCATCAGGATTTACACTGATCTGGAACAGCCACTGGGGCAGAAGTCACATGATGACCCTCCATCTGAGAATTAAAATTGGCTGGGGGTCTCTGAGCATGGAGGGGTCTTCTCACATTCCTTTGTTTCCTAATCCCAGAGACCCCAAGACAGGAAAGAAGAGAGTTTGGGGGAGCAGCTCAGATCTCCTGTTGTTCCCAACACAATGCAACAGGGAAACAAGGCTGAAAACGTTGCCCAGCCACTGCCGAATAGAAATGGTTTGATTTTTTTTCCTCACTTATATCTGCGTTTATTATTTTTACAATAACTGAAAGGCAGTGAACGTATCTCACCCGCCTTCCTTTCCATCTCTGGAGGGACCTGAAAATGGCTCTCCATGGAGGGTTGCCATCCGACCTGACTGAGCTGGAGAGGATTTGCAAGGAAGAAGGGCAGAAAATCCCCCGATCCAGATGTGCAAATCTTGTCACTTTATATACAAAAAGACTGGAGGCTGTAAATGCTGCCAAAGGCAGCCACCCATCATCTGCCCTTAAGAGCAGGGGCTCCATCCGAATCGCCAAGAGATTTTTCCTAAAGTTAATGGAAAATCTGCTCCTTTTCATTCAATCCCAAAGTCGGAAGTATCCAGCGAGGGAGGAGGGAGCCAAAAGAACCAAGATGGCGGCTGTTTTAAAGGGAAACACACATAAAGCTAGAAAGCAGCAGGACTTTGACTGCAGAGCATGGCACCATCTGACTGCCTTCTCGAGTCTTTTGACCGTCCAGTCCGTGCTGTAAAAGACACTCTTCGTTATTTTGAATAATAATTTTATTAATAAATTATATACGCCTATCAAAGACCTTTAATATAACTGTGTACAGTATGTTTGAGAAGCGAACTTAGCCGCACTGAGGGTGGCATCAGCAGTGTACTCAGTGGCCGCCATGATTTTATTAATCTCCTGCCTGAACTTGGTATCCTTAACTGGAACCCTCGCCATTAACTTCCTCCACCAGAGGAGAGCAGCCCTGGAAAGAAAGGAAGCCGAGGCAGACGTCTTAATTGCCCATGCGGCTGTCTAGTGCTTCTTATGACAGGCATTCTCAGATTTCTTATCCTCAGCCTTAAGGCCCCCCCAACAGATCAGGCGGAAGCACAGACGTTGAGGTGAGGGCCGCTACCGGAGGATCGATAGGTGGCAGCTTAAGTAAATCCTCAAGGCTGGCATCCACAGTGTACAGTTTCTTATCTTTGCTAGAGGGGGTAGCCATGGTAGCAGGCTGGGCCTCCAGTCCAAAGGGCTTTCAAGGGTGTCATTTGTGAACCTCCACATCGCAGCCCCTTCAGCACAAAACCAAACAATAATAATAGTTGGGAGTTTAAAAGGTTTTCTTCCGTTTCGCCAAACAAAAGCAAGTTTAAAGCAAAGAACATCCGCTTTCTCTCTCTCTTTAGATTAAGAAGAAAGAAAAAAGGACCTTTTCCGGGTTGGGAGATCCTGAGCTCAGTTCAAAGCAACTTAACTCCCCCCCCTTAAAGAACCCCCCAAACTGAACGGGGGAGGCGAGGAGCCTCCCTGGGGGTTTCCCTTCCATCCCCCCCATAATCCTTAGGGGAAAAGCTCCGTCTGTAGGGAGCCTTCCCTCTGTTCCCAGAGACGCCCAGTCCCAGCCCTCCCATCCCGGGATCCTCGCAGGCTCAGGGATCCTCCGGGGAAGAGGGGCCACTCCAGCTACCTTTCTCCTGCGAAGGAAAAGCCCTCCTGGCAGGAAGGGACCGCAGCGGAAGGAGCCCCAACTGTTCAAGGCGAGGCCGAGCGACGCTCTCCGGAGGACTCAGCGGCCATGCTGAGCAGCGGAGAAAATCCCGGGGATGAACGCGCAGGCGCAGACGGAGACGGGAAGGGCGGGGCGGGGCTTCTGCTCTCCCTTCGGGCTCCGCGTTCTGTAAGTAACCACGCCCCTTGCTCTCAGGAATCCGAACAGAAGGGACCCTGGAGGTCTTGTAGTCCAGCCCCCTCCTCAAGCAGGAGATCCTATCCCATTCCTCACAAGGGACTGGAGGGGAGGGATCCGCTTCCTGCAGAGCCGGATCTTCCCCAGGAAAACCCTGGAAACCCAAGAGCGGAATCCGCAGCTCCCTTCCTCCTGGCGGGGAGAGGATCTCCTGGGAGGCAGCCTCACCTGCCCCGAGCGGGACCCAGAAATCTCTCCCGAGGGATCCAGCGGCGATCGTCCTCGTGCAAAGCGGGACACGCGGAAGGAAGCGGAGATGCAGCCAGGTGGAGGGGAGAGGGAGGAGCCTCTGCTCTCTTCTCCGGCCCCGCCCTCCCCCTCCGCCCCTCCCCCTGCTCCGAAACTTCTTCTGTTCCTCCGATGGGCGTCGATGTCGAGGGTTCCTCTGCCCATGGGAAGAGTGTCCCTTTGCAGCACGTTGGAAGCAGGGCTGCCCCTCCTCCTCCAGTTTCTTCCTTTTTTCGTATGTGTGTGTGTGTGTGTGATTGTGTCTGTGTGTGACCTTGTATGAGGACAGACACAGAGAAGCCCTTTTTAAGGTTCTTCTCTTTAGGAACTCCGTTTAAAGAGCCAGAAACCAGCGAGGATCTCTACTTTTGGGGGGGGGGGTACTTTTACTTTTTTGGTGTTCCTTCCTAACAGGATAATAAATAATTATTTATTTTTACTCCCAGGAATTTTTCACTCAGGTATCATCAGGATTTACACTGATCTGGAACAGCCACTGGGGCAGAAGTCACATGATGACCCTCCATCTGAGAATTAAAATTGGGTGGGGGTCTCTGAGCATGGAGGGGTCTTCTCACATTCCTTTGTTTCCTAATCCCCAGAGACCCCGAGACAGGAAAGAAGAGAGTTTGGGGGAGCAGCTCAGATCTCCTGTTGTTCCCAACACAATGCAACAGGGAAACAAGGCTGAAAATGTTGCCCAGTCACTGCGGAATAGAAATGATTTGATTTTTTTCCTCACTTATATCCGGCTTTATTATTTTTCCAGTGAACATATCCCACCCGTCTTCCTTCCCATCTCTGGAGGGACCTGAAAATGGCTCTCCATGGAGGGTCGCCCTCCGACATGACTGAGCTGGAGAGGATTTGCAAGGAAGAAGGGCAGAAAATCCCCTGATCCAGATGTGCAAATCTTGTCACGTTTTATACAAAAAGACTGGAGGCTGTAACTGCTGCCAAAGGTGCTTCAACAAAGAAAATGAGTGAAGGGTCTGAATACTTATGCTAATGTCTCATTTCAGTTTCTTTCTTTTTTAATACATTTGCAGACATTTCTAAAATTCTCTTTTCTTTTCTCATTATGGGGTTACGGAGTAGAGATTAATGAGAAAAAAAATTTAAATTCAACAACTGAACAATCAGGCTGCAGCATAACAAAATGGGCAAAATTCAAGGGGGCCTGAATGTCCAAAGTGAGGTGGGGTCCCATTAATCCCGAGCGTGTCAGGCACATTTAGGCAGCCACCCATCATCTGCCCTTAAGAGCAGGGGCTCCATTCGAATCGCCAAGAGATTTTTCCTAAAGTGAATGGAAAATCTGCTCCTTTTCATTCAATCCCAAATAGCAATAGCAATAGCAGTTAGACTTATATACCGCTTCATAGGGCTTTCAGCCCTCTCTAAGCGGTTTACAGAGTCAGCATATTGCCCCCAACAACAATCCGGGTCCTCATTTTACCCACCTCGGAAGGATGGAAGGCTGAGTCAACCTTGAGCCGGTGAGATTTGAACAGCCGAACTGCTGAACTGCAGTCAGCTGAAGTAGCCTGCAGTGCTGCATTTAACCACTGCGCCACCTCGGCTCTGTCGAGGTGTATCGGAAGTATCCAGCAAGGGAGGAGGGAGCCAAAGAACCAAGATGGCGGCTGTTTTAAAGGGAAACACACACAAAGCTAGAAAGCAGCAAGACTTTTTCTGCAGAGCATGGCACGATCTGACTGCCCTCTCGAGTCTTTTGACCGTCCAGTCCGTGCTCTAAAAGACACTCATTATTTTGAATAATAATTTTATTAATAAATTATATACGCCGATCAAACAAAGACCTGCAATACAAATGTGTACTAGTATGATTGTGAATATACTGTATGTATGTGTGTGAACGTATGAAAAAACAATGTGAAAAAAAAATCCCTCCGAAAAAGATAATAGGAAAAATAAATGTTTCCTCTTCATCCTCAGCCAGGAGAACTGGGGAGGCGCAGATAGGCCTTGTGCCTGAGGATGAGCACAAAGGCAGCTGAGGCACGAAAGGGAGGGGCTGGGAGGGGAGGGGGCAGCCAGTGGGGGGGTCAGCAGGTGTGCCAAACTGCCCCAAAAGTTAGCTACCTGTTAAGTCCTTTTGCCTCACTGTTTACTCTCTGATGGGATTTGAGGTTGTTTCAATAGGAAAAAAATTTTTTTTTCCACACCAACATTTTTTAGAATTTCCCTTCTGTTACTGTGAGATGTTTCTAGTGACTTATGTGACATTGAAAAAAAACATGTTTTCACATTGTCAATAACTACACAGGTTTCTCTCTGGTCTAGATTTTCTGGTGTATTTTTAATGTTGATTTGCAATGAAATGGTTTCTCACACTCTGCCCACTTGTGAGTCCTCTCTCCTGTGTGACTTCGGGTGTGTATGCGAAGGGCTGAAGGTTGGGCAAAACATTTTCCACACTCCAGACATTTCTACGGATTTTCTCCAGCGTGGATTCGCTGATGCCTCACGAGAGAATCTTTCCGTGAAAAAGATTTATCACACTCTGAGCATTTATGGGGCTTTTCTCCTGTATGGATTCGGCTGTGACTTCTAAGGTGAGATGAATGAGCAAATGCTTTCCCACAGTCCAAACATTTGTAGTTTTTTTCCCCCGTGTGAGTTTTCACATGACAACTAAGGGCTGATGAGCTACTATAAAATCTTTCACATTCGTTGCATTGATATGGCTTCTCCCCTGTGTGGATGTTATGGTGTCTCCAAAGGGCTCCCTTATAAGCAAATGATTTCCCACATTCTACGCATCTGTACGGTTTCTCTCCCGTGTGGACCCTCTGATGGGTTCCAAGGTTTTGTTTTTGGGAGAAGCACATCCCACACTCCCCACATTTGAATGGCTTCTCCCCTGTGTGGATTGTCTCATGAACCTGGAGCTCTGTTCGTGTAACAAAACCTTTCCCACACTCCCTACATTCATAGGGTTTCTCCTCTTTGTGCCTCATCTGGTGTCTCTTAAGTTCAGAAGAACTTACAAATCGTCTCTCACATTCTGGGCATTCATAGGGTCTCTCTCCAGTGTGACGTCTCTGATGTTGCAGCAAGTTTGATTTCTGAGTAAAACATTTCCCGCATTCGAGGCACTTTTCATTTTTCTCCCCTGTGTGCGTTTTCCAATGAGTCCAAAGAGCTGAACTCTGCTGGAAACATTTTCCACATTCAAAGCATTTGTAAGGTTTGATTCCTGCATGAATCTTCTCATGGATCCAAAGATGAGCTTTCTGAGAAAAGCTCTTCCCACACTCCCAACACTTGTAAGATTTCTCCCCTGTGTGGATTCTCTTGTGGATTCTGAGAGAGGATTTTTCACGGAAAAAAATCCCACATTCCAGACACTGATAAGGTTTCTCTCCAGTGTGGATTTTCTGATGTCTAAGAAGGTGTGACTTTTGACCAAAGCATAAGTCACATTCATCACATTTATGGGGTTTTATTCTTGGGGAGCTTTTGAGGTCTTTGGCGCCTTTTCCAGAGAAGGATTTCTCACCCTCCAAACCTTCCCTGGATCCACATCGCACATGGACCTTCCTGTGGGTCAAAAGGAGGGAGTGGAGAGCAAAGGATTTCCCACACTCGGAGCATTCATGAGGTTTTTTGTGGTTTTTCGGAGTGTTGTTTGTATCTGATGGGAGATTCCAGATTTTCTCACGCACCATGCTTTGTGGCGGCTCCTGCCTTAGGCTGAATTTCTACTATCTGTTGCCAGTTGTCTTGCAAGTAAATGTTTGGTCACAATCTTTTATCCTCTGTTAGAAGGAGAAGGAGAAAAAAGTATTTCCTTTTCAGAAATGTAGAGAACCACAAAATCCCCAATAAAACATCCACAATAATTGAGTTTAAATAGAGGTTTAAGGACAAGGCACAAGCACTTCAGCTTACTAAACTGTATCCCCAAGTGCATTATGGGACAAGGCACAAACAGCCTGCACTTATCACGGCTAAAAATGTATCCCTGAAACAAGATGCAGTTTGGGTTGAGAGAACATTTCCCCATGGAGGGACGGGATGAAGGCTGGACAGGGGCAGTCCCGCCCCAAGCTGAGTCCCAGGAAGCCTCTTTCGGCTTCAAAAATTCTCCAGACCAAGATTTAGCCTAGATTTGTTTCCTCACCTTTAAAGTTACGATCAAGAAGTCACTTGTTACCCCTCTGAGTCAAGGCCAGGGATGACCCTCACTGCCGACCAGTTTCATTTCTCCTTAGTCGATTGGCTCTTTGTGCAGGAAGCTGCTTCTCCATCCGGGCCACGATTTCCAAATTTTCTAGAATGGAGTCCCAGCCAAAGGTTGGTGGATCCTGATCCAAGATCTTCCCTTTCTCCTCTGTGGGGTTCACGGCCAGATCCTCACTGGTCCCCTGCAAGGAGAAAGGAAAAAGGCTCAGATGCCGACATTAATTCTGCACTTAATCTCTAAATGACCTGGAAGAGGAAGCAGAAGGTGGAATTATGTGTTAATGGTAGAAATAAAGGAGAGAGAATCGGGATTCAAGGACATCTTGATGAGCCAAAATGGAGAGAAACTACCAAGGTGGAAGTCCAATCGGGGCCATTGCATAGTTGTGAGTAGGAAGACTCAAAGGAAGAAGAGAGAGAGAGATCAGATGGGCAAAAGAGCATGTGTGAAAAGGGCTGCTCTCTTTGGAAGTTGAAGGATTCCAGGTAGGCGGTTCAAACAAATACAGAGAGAGTTATTCAAGTGAGCCTTCTGGCCATCAGCTTCTCCTAGGAGCTGCTCACAAGACCAGCCTCAAAACTTCCATAGAATTGGTGGGTTCCAAAACCCAGGAGGGGCTGCCCCATCCCAGCCTCTTCTGGGCAAAAGGAGGAAAATACAAAGCTTAGAAATTAAAACAAAGGATTTCATTGTTGGCCTTTTAGGTGGCGCTCAGAGAAAAAGGATCTCTTGGGGGTTAAGCCAACATGAACTCCATTCAATTCATTTAAAGCCTTTTTTTCTTTCCCCCAAACTCTCCCTCCCCCCCATTGCAACGAGGTCAGTCTGTGTTAAGACGACATAAAACATCTAAAAACTGTTTTAAAGCTCCATTTTCCAACTGCCCGTGTGGGATTTCGATGCTCAGGGACCTCTGACGGACTACAGAGAGACTTAAAGCGACTTACCCAAAAATTCCTTTCTGGATCCCCCCCCCCCCCCCCACAGCCCCGCAGGGAGCCTTTGCCGGGCGAGGAGGGAGCAGTTCCAACCGAGGGACGGAGCCCACTTTGTCCCCCTGCAGACAACGCCAAAGACGGATCTCCCCGAGGATAACCCTGTAAACCTAAGAGCGGAATCCGTAGCTCCCTTCCTCCTGGCGGGTGGAGGATCACCTGGGAGGAGGGACGGCCTGGAGGCCGGAAGAAGAGCAGCCCCACCGGCACTGAGAGGGATCCAGGAGCCTTTCTAGAGGGATCCAGCGCCGATCCTCCTCGTGCAAAGAGGTAAGCGGAGATCCAGCCAGGGAGAGGGGAAGGGGAGGGGCCTCTGCTGTCTTCGGGCTCCGCCCCCGCACTCCAGCCACGCCCCTTGGCCAACTCCTTCTCCCTCCGCCCCTCCCCTGCTCCGAAACTTCTTCTGTTCCTCCAATGTCGAGGGTTCCTCTGCCCATGGGAAGAGTGTCCCTCTGCAAGTTGGAAGGAGGGCTGCCCCTCCTTCTCCAGTGTGTTCGTGCGTGTGTGCATGTGTTATTGTTTGTGTCTGTGTGTCCTTCCTAGCATGATAATAAATATTTATTTTTACTCCCAGGAATTTTTCACTCAGGTATCATCAGGATCTACACTGCTCTGGGACAGCCACTGGGGCAGAAGTCACATGATGACCCTCCATCTGAGAAATAAAATTGGGTGGGGGGTCTCTGAACATGGAGGGGTCTTTTCACATTCCTTTGCTTCCTAATCCCCAGAGACCCCGAGACAGGAAAGAAGAGAGTTTGGAAGAGCAGCTCAGATCTCCTGTTGTTCCCAACACAATGCAACAGGGAAACAAGGCTGAAAATGTTGACCAGCCACTGTGGAATAGAAATGATTTGGTTTTTTCCCTCACTTATATCCGGCTTTATTATTTTTACAATAACTCAAAGGTAATGAACATATCCCACCTGCCTTCCTTCCCATCTTCTTCCCAGAAGAGCCAAGGTGGCGCAGTGGTTAAATGCAGCACTGCAGGCTACTGCTAGATCAGCAGTTCAGCGGTTCAAATCTCACCGGCTCAGGGTTGACTCAGCCTTCCATCCTTCCGAGGTGGGTAAAATGAGGACCCAGATTGTTGGGGGCAATATGCTGACTCTCTGTAAACCGCTTAGAGAGGCCTGAAGGCCTATGAAGCGGTATATAAGTCTACTGCTATTGCTATTGCTATCTCTGGAGGGACTTGAAAATAGCCCTCCATCGACAGTCGCCATCCGACCTGACTTAGCTGGAGAGGATTTGCAAGGAAGAAGGGCAGAAAATCCCCTGATCCAGATGTGCAAATCTTGTCACATTATATACAAAAAGACTGGAGGCTGTAATTGCTGCCAAAGGTGCTTCCTCAAAGTAACTGAGTGAAGGGTTTGAATATTTATGCGAATGTCTCATTTCTGTTTTTTTTTCTTTTTTAATACATTTTCAGACATTTCTTAAATTCTGTTCTCATTTCTCATTAGGGGGCACTGAGTGTAGATTTAATGAGGGGCAAAATGAAATTCAACAACTGCACAATCAGGCTGCAGCATAACAAAATGGGCAAAAGCCAAGGGGGCCTGAATGTCCCAAGTGAGGTGGGGTCCCATTAATCCCGAGCGTGTCAGGCACATTTAGGCAGCCACCCATCATCTGCCCTTAAGAGCAGGGGCTCCATCCGAATCGCCAAGAGATTTTTCCTAAAGTGAATGGAAAATCTGCTCCTTTTCATTCAATCCCAAAGTCGGATGTATCCAGTGAGGGAGGAGGGAGCCAAAAGAACCAAGATGGCGGCTGTTTTAAAGGGAAACACACACAAAGCTAGAAAGCAGCAGGACTTTTACTGCAGAGCATGGCACCATCTGACTGCCTTCTCGAGTCTTTGGACCGTCCAGTCCGTGCTCTAAAAAACACTCTTCATTACTTTGAATAATAATTTTATTAATAAATTATATACGCCGATCAAACAAAGACCTTCAATACAACTGTGTACTAGTATGATTGTGAATATACTGTATGTATGTCCATGAACATATGAAAAAACAATGTGGAAAAAAAATCCCTCCCAAAAAGATAGGAAAAATAAATGTTTCCTCTTCATCCTCAGCCAGCATATTCAACACCGACCCTTTATCACTAAATAAAATAATAAGATGCATCTTCATTCCACTCTCAGCCCATTTTTCTCCTCTCTAAATCTTCAGTTCTCCCTATTCATTAACAAGGGCTAGTAAAAAATAACAAGGATATCTGGGTACAGGTGATGATTGTAGCAACTTATGATCAGAAATTAATTCCCATTTATGGTCAGAAATCAAAGACTTCCAGTTCTCTGCCAACACACATATAACTCAGTTCCTGGTGAATTATAACATGTGACGTTAAAGAAAACATATTTTCCACAGGTTAAGGTTAGGCAAAACACTTTCCACACTCCAGACATTTCTATGGTTTTCTCTAGCGTGGATTTGCTGATGCGTCTCAAGAGTATCATTCCGATGATAGCAGTATATATTTATATAAATATATGTGATGTAAATTAGATAATTTGATATGAATCAAAGGTGATGACTGTGGAAAGGATGCATGAAAGTTCTTTGTAACCAATTGACACACTTTCTACAATTTGTAATGGAGGATGATTTTGTTTTCATTCAAAAAATAAAAAAATTATAAAAAAGAGTATCATTCTGAGAAAAAGCATTTCTTATATTCTCATCATTTATGGGGCTTCTCTCCTGTATGGATTCGGCTGTGACCTCTAAGAGAAGATGACTGAGCAAAAGCTTTCCCACAGTCCAAACTTTATAGTTGTTTTTCTCCTGTGTGAGTTTTCACATGACTTCTAAGGGCTGATGAGCTACTATAAAATCTTCCACATTCGTTGCATTGATGTGGCTTCTCCCCTGTGTGGGTTTTATGGTGTCTGCAAAGGCCCCCCTTTTGAGCGAAAGATTTTCCACATTCTATGCATCTGAATGGCTTCTCTCCTGTGTGGACCCTCTGATGCCTTCCAAGGTCTTGTTTTCGGGAGAAGCACATCCCACACTCCCCACATTTGTACGGTTTCTTCCCCTTGTGGATTTTCTGATGAATCTGAAACACTCCTGGCAAAAATAAACTTTTCTCACACTCCCCACATTGATACGGTTTCTCCTCTTTGTGCGTCTTCTGGTGTCTCTGAAGTTCATAAGAAGACACAAATCGTTTCTCACATTCTGGGCATTCATAGGGTCTCTCTCCAGTGTGACGTCTCTGATGTTGCACCAGAGTTGATTTCAAGGTAAAACTTTTCCCACATTCGAGACACTTTTCATTTTTATCCCCTCTGTGTGTTTTCTGATGAGTCTGAAGACCTGAACTCTGGGTGAAACATTTTCCACACTCAAAGCATTTGTAAGACTTTATTCCTGCATGGATCTTCTCATGGGCCAAAAGATTTGACTTCTGAGAAAAGCTCTTCCCACATTCCCAACACTTGTAAGGTTTCTCCCCTGTGTGGATTCTCTCATGGCCTCTGAGATGGTCTTTTCTACGGAAAAACTTCCCACATTCCAGACATTGATAAGGTTTCTCTCCAGTGTGGATTTTCTGATGTCTAAGAAGGTGTGACTTTTTACGAAGGCATAAGCCACATTCCACACATTTATAGGATTTTAGTGTTGGGGGGCTCTTAAGATGTTTGGAGTTTTTCCCAGAGAAAGATTTCTCGCCCTCCAAACGTTCACTGGATCCACTTCCCACATGGACCTTCCTGTGGGTCAAAAGGAGGGACCTGCGAGCAAAGGATTTCCCACACTCTGAGCATTCATGGGTCCTTTGGTGTTTTTTTGGAGTGCTTCTTGTGTCTGATGGGGGACCCAGGAGTTTCCCACAATCCATCCTTCCTCTTGGCTGCTGCCTTGTGCTGATTTTCTACTGTCTGTTGATAGATGCCTTGCAGGTGAATCTTTGGTCACAATCTTTTACTCTCTGTGAGATGAGGGGGGAAAGAGGAGAAATAAATTTCCTTTTGCGAAATATAGAGAATCACAAAAGCTTTCCCTTGGATGGGATCCTGAAGGTCTTCCAGCCCAACGCATCCCCCAATGGTCCCGTGATCTAAATTCTGATGCTTGGCCACTGACTCGTATTTATGACTGTTGCAGTGTCCTGGGGTTGCATGATCCCCGTTTTGTGACCTTCTGACAAGCAAAGCCAATGGGAAAAAACAGATTCACTTAACAACCGTGGGACTAACTTAACTGCACTAATTCAGTTAACAATTGTGGCAAGGAAGGTCACATATGGGGGCAAAACTCACTTTAAAAATGCTTCACTTAGCAACAGACATTTGGGGCTCCACTGTGGTCGTAAGTTGAGGACTACCTGAATGATATGGGCAAAGTTGAATTTTTTTCTCCTTCAGGGCCATGAAATGCTGGAGGTCTCTGAGGCTGTCCTGTTCCTGAATCTCCTCTTCCTTTTCTCCGCTCCCTCTTTCCTCCCTTCTCTCATTCAAAGCGCAATTGGCTTTTCCTCCCCCTTCCTTTCCCCTCCCCCCATTTCCCTTTCCTCCTCCTTTCCGCCTTCTCTGTTTGCTCCTCAAATGAACACCTAACATCAAAAACGTCATCAAAAAAGCAGAAGAAAGAATGTTCTTTCTGCGCCAACTCAGGAAGCTTAAACTGCCCAAAGAGCTGCTGATTCTGTTCTTCAGAGGAATCATTGAGTCTCTCATGTGCACCTCCATAACTGTCTGGTTTGGCTCTGCAACCCAACAAGACAGACACAGACTTCAGAGGAGAATCAGACGTGCAGAAAAAACAATGGCTGCCAACCTGCCTTCCATGGAGGACCCGTAAACTGCACGAGTCAAAAAGAGGGCTGTGAAAATATCTACAGACCCCTCACATCCTGGACAGAAATTGCACACCAAGACAACTAGACACAAGAACAGTTTTTTCACAAATGCTACATTACTATTACTATTAGTCTTCTCATCGTTCCTATCACCCATCTCCTCCCACTTATGACCGCAAGACTGTAACTTAGTGGCTTTCATCCTTGCATTGATATTGTTTCCTGATTGCTTATTTGTACCCTAGGACTCTCACTAAGTGTTGCATCTGATGATTCTTGATGAAGGTATCTTGTCCTTTTATGTACACTGAGAGCATCTCCACCCAAGACAAATCCCTTGTGTGTCCATTCACACTTGGCCAATAAAGAATTCAATTCCTATTTCTGAATTCTAATTTTAATTCTATTCTGCAGCTTCCTAGCAAGACCAGCCTCCAGTCCAAAGGGCTTTCAAGGGTGTCATTTGTGAACCTCCACATCGCAGCCTCTTCAGCACAAAACCAAACAATAATAATCGTTGGAGTTTAAAAAGTTTTGTTCCGTTTCGCCAAACAAAAGGAAGCGAAAGTAAAGAACATCCGTTTTCTCTCTCTCTTTAGATTAAGAAGAAAGAAAAAAGGACCTTTTCCGGGTTGGGAGATCCTGAGCTCAGTTCAAAGCAACTTAACTCCCCCCCCCTTAAAGAACCCCCCAAACTGAACGGGGGAGGCGAGGAGCCTCTCTGGGGGTTTCCCTTCCATCCCCCCCATAATCCTTAGGGGAAAAGCTCCGTCTGTAGGGAGCCTTCCCTCTGTTCCCAGAGACGCCCAGTCCCAGCCCTCCCATCCCGGGATCCTCGCAGGCTCAGGGACCCTCCGGGGAAGAGGGGCCACTCCAGCTACCTTTCTCCTGCGAAGGAAAAGCCCTCCTGGCAGGAAGGGACCGCAGCGGAAGGAGCCGCAACTGTTCAAGGCGAGGCCGAGGAAAGCGCGGGGATGAACGCGCAGGCTCAGACGGAGACGGGAAGGCCGGGGCGGGGCTTCTGCTCTCCCTTCGGGCTCCGCCTTCTGCAAGTAACCACGCCCCTTGCTCTCAGGAATCCGAACAGAAGGGACCCTGGAGGTCTTCTAGTCCAGCCCTCTCCTCAAGCAGGAGATCCTATCCCATTCCTCACAAGGGACCGTCCAGCCTCTTCTTAAAAGCCTCCAGTGATGAAGCACCCAAAACCTCTGAAGGCAAAGCTCTTCCACTGGTGAATTGTCCTCTTAGGAAGCGTCTCTTTAACTCCAGGTTGCTTCGCTCCTTGATTACTTTCCATCCATTGTTTCTTCTTCTGCCCTCTGGGGCTTTGTAGAATAATTACTCACTCACTCACACACACACAGACACACATACATGCACAATCTTTTCTTTGTTGGCAGCCTTTCAAATAGTTCTTTCTCCCCATCCATTCTGCACGCTGGAAGTGGGGCTCCCCCTCCTTGGTGGGGGGGGAGAGGGAGAGAGAGAGATTGTTGTTTTAATGAGCACAGACACTTTTTTCCTCTTCAGAAACTCCGTTCAAAGTTCCAGTAACTTCTAGCAGCAACAAACAGTTGGCTTTTTCCTGCCTGCCGAAAGACTTTATGGCTGTTTCCTCCTAAGTGGATAAGAAATCTTTCATTTTCCTCCCAGGAGCTTTTCATTCAGTGACGGTCACATCTTACAGTCATCTGCAACAGCCGCTGGGGCAGAGGTTATGGGATGCCCCTCCCTCCTGAGAACCTAAATGGGGGAGGGGTCTCTGAGCGAGGGGGGGTTTCTGCAGAGACTCACATTCTTGGGTGGGTCAGCTGCCAATCACCAGAGCCCTGGAGGGGGGCAGGAAAGAGGGGAGTTTGGGGGAGCAGCCAAGGTCTCAAGCTTCTTCCCAAGGAGGCAACAGAACAGGGAAAGAAGCCTGAAAATGCTGCTCAGCCCCTGCAAAATGGGAATTGTTTATTTTATTTTATTTATATCTGTCTTTATTATTTTTACAAATAACTCAAAGAAGGGAACACATCTTCCTCCGCCTATTCTCCTCACAACAACCCTGTGAGGTGGGCTAGGCTGAGAGAGCGACTGGCCCAAGGTCACCCATTTAGCTTTCATGGCAAAGAGGGGACTGGAACCCATGGCCTCAGGCTTCCTAACGCAGGGCCTTAACCACTAGGCCATACTGGATGTCCTGGGTGTTGGTTTGGAATGGTCATTCTTAAAGACTTAAAGCTCCCGGGATTCATGCCAGTTGGGGGATTCTGGGAGTGGACATCCACGCAGCTGAAAAGTGGTTGAGAAACACGGATGTTGACATAGACATGTATGTACCAATATCCGTGTAGACACACATATGTGTTTGAGGATAATGAACCTTTAGGAAAATTATCCTCTGCTCCAGAAGGAGAAATGTAAGAATTCAAATCCACCTTCAAGGCCAGAAGTTGTTTGAGGTGAGTGTGGCTGGCAGGGCCCTTTCTCACTTTTGAAAGCAGCAGCTGATGAAGGGGACACAAACCATGATCAAAGTTGTAATTAACCCTGATCTTGACCGGTTTCACTTGCCATCTAACAGGACCCAGGTCTGTGTGTGTGTGTGTGTGTGTGGTAATTTCTCCTTAGTTTTAGGTTGCTCCTCTCCTTGATTAGTTTCCCTCCATTGCAGATATTTGCTTGAAATGTCAAGGAAATGCTTGCCAGCATTATCTTGGGCTAAGCACTTGTCAGTCTGGATGAGCAGCCCAGGCAGGCGGTTCCACCACAAAACAGCGAAGCCCTTATCCGTGGAGATATAAGCGCGAAGGGCTAATCCGCGTCATTCGAAGCGCTAAGGAAAAACGCGACTCTACCGCGATGACATAATCGCGGAGGGCAAATCCGCGCCTTCCGAAGCACTCAGCACCCTAAACCTAACCCTAACCCTAAAGCAAACCCCTAAACCTAATCCTAACCCTTACCTTAATTTAAATTGGCTTTCTGCCGCCGCGCTGTTTTAAAGCGCCCTTCCGTCACCGCGCTGTTGTCGCGGCGGAGATGACGCACCGTGATGACGTCGCGGCTTTAGCGACGTGGTTTTATCACCGCTATTTCGATGAGCGCGGTTTTGTTGTTCCACGCAGGCAGGTGAGGGAGGCAAGTGGGCAAGAGAGGAAAATGGGTGAAGAGCATCCGTGGAGATGAAGGCGAAGGAGGCAGGCGGGCGAGGGAGGGAAACTGGCAGAGAGAAGCTGGGCCACTGGGATGAGGATGAGCACAAAAGCAGACGAGGGAGGGAAATGGGCAGAGAGCTGAGACACGGGTGTAAGGATGAGCAGGAAGGCGGGCGAGAGAGGGAAGCAGGCGGGGGAGAACTGGGGAGGCGCAGATAGGCCTTGTGCCTGAGGATGAGCACAAAAGCAGCTGAGGCACGAAAGGGAGGGGCTGGGAGGGGAGGGGGCAGCCAGTGGGGGGATCAGCAGGTGTGCCAAACTGCCCCAAAAGTTAGCTACCTGTTAAGTCCTTTTGCCTCACTGTTTACTCTCTGATGGGATTTCAATAGAAAAAAAATTTTTTTTCCACACCAACATTTTTTAGAATTTCCCTTCTGTTACTGTGAGATGTTTCTAGTGACTTATGTGTCATTGAAAAAAACATGTTTTCACATTGTCAATAACTACACAGGTTTCTCTCTAGTCTAGATTTTCTGGTGCATTTTTAATGTTGATTTGCAATGAAATGGTTTCTCACACCCTGCCCACTTGTAAGGCCTCTCTCCTGTGTGACTTCGGGTGTGGATGCGAAGGGCTGAAGGTTGGGCAAAACATTTTCCACTCCCCAAACATTTCTATAGTTTTTCTCCAATGTGGATTCGCTGATGCCTCACAAGAGAATTTTTCCATGGAAAACATTTATCACACTCTGAGCATTTATGGGGCTTCTCTCCCGTATGGATTCGGCTGTGACTTCTAAAGTGAGATGACTGAGCAAATGCTTTCCCACAGTCCAAACATTTGTAGTTTTTTTCCCCTGTGTGAGTTTTCACATGACGTTTAAGGGCTGATGAGGTACGATAAAATCTTCCACATTCGTTGCACTGATATGGCTTCTCCCCTGTGTGGGTTTTATGATGGATCCAAAGGATTCCCTGACGAGCAAAGCATTTCCCACATTCTACGCATCTGTATGGCTTCTCTCCTGTGTGGACCCTCTGATGCCTTTCAAGACTGTCTTTTCTGGAGAAGCATTTCCCACACTCCCCACACTCGTACGGCTTCTCCCCTGTGTGGATTCTCTGATGAATCTGAAGGTCTCTTCGTGTAACAAAACTTTTCCCACAGTCCCCACATTCATAGGGTTTCTCATTTCTGTGTGTCTTCTGGTGACTCCGAAGTTGAGAAGAATTTACAAATCGTTTCTCACATTCTGGGCATTCATAGGGTCTCTCTCCAGTGTGAATTCTCTGATGTCGCACCAGAGTTGATTTCAAGGTAAAACTTTTCCCACATTCGAGACACTTTTCGTTTTTATCCCCTCTGTGTATTTTCTGATGACTCTGAAGACCTGAACTGTGGGTGAAACATTTTCCACACTCAAAGCATTTGTAAGGCTTTATTCCTGCATGGATCTTCTCATGGGACCGAAGACCTGAGTTCTGAGAAAAGCTCTTCCCACATTCCCAACACTTGTAAGGTTTCTCCCCTGTGTGGATTCTCTCATGGCGTCTGAGATGGGCTTTTCTACAGAAACAATTCCCACATTCCAGACATTGATAAGGTTTCTCTCCAGTGTGGATTCTCTGATGTCTAAGAAGGCTTGACTTTTGACTAAAGCATAAGTCACATTCCTCACATTTATAGGGGTTTAGTCTTGAGGGGATTCTGAGATCCTTGGAGTTTTTCCCAGAGAAAGATTTCTCACCCTCCAAACCTTGACTGGATCCACTTCCCACATGGACCTTCCTGTGGGTCAAAAGGAGAGACTGGAGAGCAAAGGATTTCCCACACTCTAAGCATTCATGGGATTTTTTGTCCTTTGGTGGAGAGCTGCTTGTGTTTGGTGAGGGGTCAAAGAGTTTCCAAGGCTCCATGGTTCCTCTTGGTTGCTGCCTTGGGCTGATTTTCTACCCTCTGTTGTCTTCAAGGTAAATCTTTGGTCACAATCTTTTATCCGCTGTTGGAGGGAAAAAAGAAAACAGAGAAGAGTATTTCCTTTTGGGAAATGCAGAGAGTCACAACATCTCTAGGAGGAAAACACTTATGTTGTTGTGGTCATTAAGTGATTTTTGGGACGTTGTTAAGTAAATGCAGCCATTTCAGCCATCTGCCACTGACCCCAGGACTGGACTTCAGCCCAGTGTCACCGTTGCCACCCAGAAATGCGCCCTTAATCCCCAGACCGGAGGCCTCTGCAGCCTTCGTGCCATCCTCCAAGCCGCCAGTTCCATGTCGTTTCAAGAAGGGAACGGAGCAGCTGTTGGCCATCCAGAGCTTCCCTTGGGGCCCCATCTGGCTCCTTCCACAACCCAGGGATTAGCAGAAGACATGGGACTGTCTGAATGAGACCATCGCTCTGCGTTTCTACCCGGATGGGAGAGAGGCCGGCCGATTCCTTGGGACACCCCAGGTTGCTCCTCCGATGCCCTGCGCGCAACCAGGTCAGACCGAAATGCTGTGTGTGTGTTTGTGTATTAGAAGGAGGAGCTCAGTCAGGCCACCCTAAAATAGACTCGATCCCAGAAGATCCCACAGGAAAAGAGGAGGGGAAATAGCTCCGATTCGGAGTTTCATTTTTCTCCGGGGGTGACAGCACAGGCACCCCGAAAAGGATCATTGCCGATCAGAGCAAATAAAGCTACACATAAAGATTTTTTAAAAGCTTATTTTCCAAACCAAGTTTCAATGACTCACCTTTAATATTGTCTCTGGGTTACTTGTTACCCTTCTGGGTCAAGGCCAGGGAGGATCCTCACCGCCAAACAGTTTGATTTCTCCTTAACCGATTGGCCCTTTGTGCAGGAAGCTCCTCCTCCAAAGGGGCCAAGATTTCCTAATTTTCTAAGATTGAGTCCCAGCCAAAATTTTGGGGGTTCTGATCCAAAATGCCCCTTCTCTTCTCTGGAGTTCACAGCCACATCTTCACTATTCCCCTGCAAAGGGAAATGAAAAGGACTCAGATGCTGAGCTTAATCCATAAACGGCCTGGAGGAGGAAGAGAAAAATAGGGTTGTTTGAGGAGGATACAAAATAACAGGAGACAGAATCGAGGTTCAAGAAGATCTTGATGGGCCATAATGGAGGAAACCAGCAGGATGAAGCCAAGAGGGACCAATGCATAGTTGTGAGTAGGAAACCTCAAAGGAAGGTGAGAGAGATCAGAAAAGGGCTCCTCTTTCCTGCTCTTTTTGGAGGTTGCAAGGCCCCCGAGATTCCAGGCTTCATGGGACCCAACGCTATTTTGGGCATTTCAAAATCAGGCAAGGCAACCTCCTGGCCATCAGCTTCTTCTCTCAGCTGCTCACAAGACCATTCTCAAAACCTCCGGAGAGTTTGTGCTTTCCAAAAGATCCACCAAGGAGGAGCTGCCACATCCCAGCTCCCCATAGCAATGAACTCAGTCTGGGCTAATTGCACATTGCATATCACAAAACATCTTTTAAGGCTCCTATTACTCCATTTTTCCAACTGCACTTGAGGGAGACGGAGGTTCAGAGGCTTCCTGTTCAAAAGGACCACAGAGAGACCTTCTGAAAGCGACCTCCCCAAAAGCTGCTGCCCAGATCCACCCCTCCCCCCGGGGAGCCTTGGCCGGGAGAGGAGGGGGCAGATCAAGCCCGAGGACGGAGCCCCCTTTGCCCCCCTGGAGGGGAGGGATCCGCTTCCTGCAGGCAACGCAGAGCCGGATCTTCCCCACGAAAACCCCGGAAACCCAAGAGCGGAATCCGCAGCTCCCTTCCTCCTGGCGGGGAGAGGATCTCCTGGGAGGCAGCCTCACCTGCCCCGAGCGGGACCCAGAAATCTCTCCCGAGGGATCCAGGGCGATCCTCCTCGTGCAAAGCGGGACACTCGGAAGGAAGCGGAGATGCAGCCAGATGGAGGGGAGAGGGAGGAGCCTTTGCTCTCTTTTTTGCCCCCGCCCCTTGTCCAGGTCCCTCCCCCTCCGCCCCTCCCCCTGCTCCGAAACTTCTTCTGTTCCTCCGATGGGCGTCGATGTCGAGGGTTCCTCTGGCCATGGGAAGAGTGTCCCTTTGCAGCACATTGGAAGCAGGGCTGCCCCGCCTCCTCCAGCGTCTTCCTGTTCTTCTCTATCTCTGTATTTCTGTTTGTGTGTATGTCTGTGTGTGATTGTGTCTGTGTGTGACCTTGTATGAGGACAGACACAGAGAAGCCCCTTTTAAGGTTCTTCTCTTTAGGAACTCCGTTTAAAGAGCCAGAAACCAGCGGGGATCTCTACTTTTTTTTTGGGGGGGGGGTACTTTTACTTTTTTGGTGTTCCTTCCTAACAGGATAATAAATATTTATTTTACTCCCAGGAATTTTTCACTCAGGTATCATCAGGATTTACACTGATCTGGAACAGCCACTGGGGCAGAAGTCACATGATGACCCTCCATCTGAGAATTAAAATTGGGTGGGGGTCTCTGAGCATGGAGGGGTCTTCTCATGTTCCTTTGTTTCCTAATCCCCAGAGACCCCGAGACAGGAAAGAAGAGAGTTTGGGGGAGCAGCTCAGATTTCCTGCTTGTTCCCAACACAATGCAACAGGGAAACAAGGCTGAAAATGTTGCCCAGCCACTGTGGAATAGAAATGATTTGGTTTTTCCCCTCACTTATATCCGGCTTTATTATTTTTCCAATAACTCAAAGGCAGCGAACATATCCCACCCTCCTTCCTTCCCATCTCTGGAGGGACCTGAAAATGGCTCTCCATGGAGGGTCGCCCTCCGACCTGACTGAGCTGGAGAGGATTTGCAAGGAAGAAGGGCAGAAAATCCCCTGATCCAGATGTGCAAATCTTGTCACTTTATATACAAAAAGACTGGAGGCTGTAACTGCTGCCAAAGGTGCTTCAACAAAGTAACTGTGTGAAGGGTGTGAATACTTATGCCAATGTCTCATTTTTTTTTTTTATTTTTTAATTCATTTGACAACAATTCTAAAATTCTGTTTCTTTTCTCATTATGGGGTTACGGAGTAGAGATTAATGAGAAAAACAATTAAATTCAACAATCAGGCTGCAGCATAACAAAATGGGCAAAAGCCAAGGGGGCCTGAATGTCCTAAGTGAGGTGGGGTCCCATTAATCCCGAGCTTGTCAGGCACATTTAGGCAGCCACCCATCATCGGCCCTTAAAGAGCAGGGGCTCCATCCGAATCGCCAAGAGATTTTTCCTAAAGTGAATGGAAAATCTGCTCCTTTTCATTCAGTCCCAAAGTCGGAAGTATCCACCGAGGGAGGAGGGAGGCAAAAGAACCAAGATGGCAGCTGTTTTAAAGGGAAACACACACAAAGCTAGAAAGCAGCAAGACTTTTACTGCAGAGCATGGCACCATCTGACTGCCTTCTCGAGTCTTTTGACCATCCAGTCCGTGCTCTAAAACAGTGTTTTTCAACCACTGTGCCGCGGCACACTAGTGTGCCGTGACATAGTGTAAGGTGTGCCGTGGGAAAAACACTTTATATATAGTCAATATAGGCATAGAGTTAAATTTTTTTAACATTTTCTAATGGTGGTGTGCCTCGTGATTTTTTTCATGAAAAAAGTGTGCCTTTGCACAAAAAAGGTTGAAAAACACTGCTCTAAAAGACACTCATTATTTTGAATAATAATGTTATTAATAAATTATATACGCCGATCAAACAAAGACCTTCAATACAAATGTGTACTAGTATGATTGTGAATATACTGTATGTATGTGCGTGAACGTATGAAAAAACAATGTGAAAAAAATAATCCCTCCGAAAAAGATAATAGGAAAAATAAATGTTTCCTCTTCATCCTCAGCCAGGAGAACTGGGGAGGCGCAGATAGGCCTTGTGCCTGAGGATGAGCACAAAGGCAGCTGAGGCACGAAAAGGAGGGGCTGGGAGGGGGCAGCCAGTGGGGGGATCAGCAGGTGTGCCAAACTGCCCCAAAAGTTAGCTACCTGTTAAGTCCTTTTGCCTCACTGTTTACTCTCTGATGGGATTTGAGGTTGTTTCAATAGGAAAAAAAAATTCTTCTCCACTCCAACATTTTTAGAATTTCCCTTCTGTCACTGTGAGATGTTTCTAGTGACTTATGTGACATTGAAAAAAACATGTTTTCACATTGTCAATAACTACACAGGTTTCTCTCTGGTCTAGATTTTCTGGTGTATTTTTAATTTTGATTTGCAATGAAATGGTTTCTCACACTCTGCCCACTTGTGAGTCCTCTCTCCTGTGTGACTTCGGGTGTGGATGCGAAGGGCTGAAGGTTGGGCAAAACATTTTCCACACTCCAGACATTTCTACGGATTTTCTCCAGCGTGGATTCGCTGATGCCTCACGAGAGAATCTTTCCGTGAAAAAGATTTATCACACTCTGAGCATTTATGGGGCTTTTCTCCTGTATGGATTCGGCTGTGACTTCTAAGGTGAGATGAATGAGCAAATGCTTTCCCACAGTCCAAACATTTGTAGTTTTTTTCCCCCGTGTGAGTTTTCACATGACAACTAAGGGCTGATGAGCTACTATAAAATCTTTCACATTCGTTGCATTGATATGGATTTTCCCCTGTGTGGATGTTATGATGTCTCCAAAGGGCTCCCTTATAAGCAAATGATTTCCCACATTCTACGCATCTGTACGGTTTCTCTCCTGTGTGGAGCCTCTGATGGGTTCCAAGGTTTTGTTTTTGGGAGAAGCACATCCCACACTCCCCACATTTGAATGGCTTCTCCCCTGTGTGGATTGTCTCATGAACCTGGAGCTCTGTTCGTGTAACAAAACCTTTCCCACACTCCCTACATTCATAGGGTTTTTCCTCTTTGTGCCTCATCTGGTGTCTCTTAAGTTCAGAAGAACTTACAAATCGTCTCTCACATTCTGGGCATTCATAGGGTCTCTCTCCAGTGTGACGTCTCTGATGTTGCAGCAAGTTTGATTTCTGAGTAAAACATTTCCCGCATTCGAGGCACTTTTCATTTTTCTCCCCTGTGTGCATTTTCCAATGAGTCCAAAGAGCTGAACTCTGCTTGAAACATTTTCCACATTCAAAGCATTTGTAAGGTTTGATTCCTGCATGAATCTTCTCATGGATCCAAAGATGAGCTTTCTGAGAAAAGCTCTTCCCACACTCCCAACACTTGTAAGGTTTCTCCCCTGTGTGGATTCTCTTGTGGATTCTGAGAGAGGATTTTTCAAGGAAAAAAATCCCACATTCCAGACACTGATAAGGTTTCTCTCCAGTGTGGATTTTCTGATGTCTAAGAAGGTGTGACTTTTGACCAAAGCATAAGTCACATCCCTCACATTTATAGGGTTTTATTCTTGGGGAGCTTTTGAGGTCTTTGGCGTCTTTTCCAGAGAAGGATTTCTCACCCTCCAAACCTTCCCTGGATCCACATCCCACATGGACCTTCCTGTGGGTCAAAAGGAGGGAGTGGAGAGCAAAGGATTTCCCACACTCGGAGCATTCATGAGGTTTTTTGTGGTTTTTCAGAGTGTTGTTTGTATCTGATGGGAGATTCCAGATTTTCCCAGGCTCCATGCTCTGTGGCACCTGCTTCCTTAGGCTGAATTTCTACTATCTGTTGCCAGTTGTCTTGCAAGTAAACGTTTGGTCACAATCTTTTATCCTCTGTTAGAAGGAGAAGGAGAAAAAAGTATTTCCTTTTCAGAAATGTAGAGAGCCACAAAATCCCCAATAAAACATCCACAATAATTGAGTTTAAATAGAGGTTTAAGGACAAGGCACAAGCACTTCAGCTTACTAAACTGTACCCCCAAGTGCATTATGGGACAAGGCACAAACAGCCTGCACAGATCACGGCTAAAAATGTATCCCTGAAACAAGACGCAGTTTGGGCTGAGAGAACATTTCCCCATGGAGGGACAGGATGAAGGCTGGACAGGGGCAGCCCCGCCCCAAGCTGAGTCCCCAGGAAGCCTCTTTCGGCTTCAAGGGTGCATCCACCCAGCCGTTACAACTCCCCCACTCTGTGGCCTTCCCTCCAGGGTCCACCTCCAACTAGACCAAGAGTGGTTTCTTACAACAAGTATCACTTAACTGCATCACTCTCTTGTCAAATTAAGATTAAAATAATTAACATGCTTATAGTCACAGTGCGCATGTGCGAGGCAGGCCGCTGGCTTCCCTTGCTCCGTCCGGTGGAGCAGAAAAACGCCGAAATAAACCAGCAGTTTGGAGCCTTACAAAAAGGGGTCCCTGCAACTGAGCGAGATCCAGGGGACCTGAACAAACGATTTCCTGAAAAGTCGACGCTCCCAGACGTCCTCTGGCCCACGCGGCAGCCCGGAGTGTTCTTCGCAGCGCTCGTCGAGGCTGGTGGAAATGGCGGCGCTGCGCTGAAGGCTTCGCTTCGGCATTTCAAGCTTTTGGCGTTTCAATCACCCACAAGCAGCTTCGGACTGGCATTTTATGATGCTCTATGGTCCTAGCTTTAGCCCTATTTCCCTTGCTGACTGGGAGGAGCCCTGGTGCCTATCTGTCTTCTGGAGGACTACTGTTACCAAAGGAGGTGGGTGACTCGAACGACGCTGGATGAGACAAGGCAGCTGGTTTTCCCCAGCTGCCGTAGTCTCTTTAGCCCCCCCCCTCCTCTACTCTGGCGGATCATATTACTGGAGGCTCCTGGCATTTTTCGACATCTTTGGCCCTGTTTCCTTTGGAATCTTTTTGGACTCTGTTGGCTGACTTTATAGAGGGGTAGTCGGTTTGATATGGGGCGGTATAAGATCTGGCAGTTGGCCTAGCGGACGTTGCCACGGCCCTTTAGTCTACCCCCTAGGCCCTTCCTACGGTGTGGCCTCTCCTTTCTTTCCCTGGCCCTCGGTTTGCTCTTACTCATACGGGGCTTTTGCCATCCGGTTCCCTGCTCACGGCTGCTGGACATTGGACTTGCGATCTGGCCCTGTTGGTACGACCATTGCTGCCTGTCGATGTCAAGGGATTCCATCTCAGCCCCCTTGGAACTTTTTGGACCCCTCTATCTCAATACCATCTATACCATCTATTGCGTAAGGAAGAGGGAAGACGAGACCTTCTCCCCGCTTTATATCTCCGCGAACCCACCGGACTGGACTTTTTGCGAACCCACCTACAAACTTTATGCGAACTTGCACATTCTTTAACAGCTGCACAATTTCTTTCCCTTGTGTGGGGAGTGCATGGGGTATGTATGTGTCTGATTGAATGATCCCACATTAATGAATTCTTATTAGCTATTTTATTGTATCATTGTATTTTAATTATTAGTGGGGTATGTATGTGCAGAATGCTTGGTCGGTTTGGATGGGGGGATTGAGAACGCGGCCCGGAGCCCCCACCACTGAGTGCAGAAGCAGAAGTGGATGGGGCCCCGGACCCGCCTCTTGTCCCAGAATGTATGGTACAAATGGCCTGCCGAGGAGAACGGGGGCCGCGGGATGGGAAGAGGGGTCTACGGGAGCGGGGCCGGGCCGGTGCATACCGGTCATGTTTGGGAGAGGCAGGTACGACGAGAGTTACAGGGCTAGCCATTACCGGGGAAGGAGGGTTCGCTACGTCACAGCGATCCCTCCTTCCGGCCCTGATAGCTCAACTCCAGGACCAGGTGGCGAGAGATGTCCTACGGGATTGGGCAGCATACAAATTTTATTAAATTTAAAATTTCAAAAATTCTCCAGACCAAGGTTTAGCCTAGATTTGTTTACTCACCTTTAAAGTTACGATCAAGAAGTCACTTGTTACCCCTCTGAGTCAAGGCCAGGGATGACCCTCACTGCCGACCAGTTTCATTTCTCCTTAGTCGATTGGCTCTTTGTGCAGGAAGCTGCTTCTCCATCCGGGCCACGATTTCCAAATTTTCTAGAATGGAGTCCCAGCCAAAGGTTGGTGGATCCTGATCCAAGATCTTCCCTTTCTCCTCTGTGGGGTTCACGGCCAGATCCTCACTGGTCCCCTGCAAGGAGAAAGGAAAAAGGCTCAAATGCCGACAGTAATTCTGCACTTAATCTCTAAATGACCTGGAAGAGGAAGCAGAAGGTGGAATTATTTGTTAATGGTAGAAATAAAGGAGAGAGAATTGGGATTCAAGGACATCTTGATGAGCCAAAATGGAGAGAAACTACCAAGGTGGAAGTCCAATGGGGCCATTGCATAGTTGTGAGTAGGAAGACTCAATGGAAGAAGAGAGAGAGAGAGATCAGATGGGCAAAAGAGCATGTGTGAAAAGGGCTGCTCTCTTTGGAAGTTGAAGGATTCCAGGTAGGCGGTTCAAACAAATACAGAGAGTGTTATTCAAGTGAGCCTTCTGGCCATCAGCTTCTCCTAGGAGCTGCTCACAAGACCAGCCTCAAAACCTCCATAGAATTGGTGGGTTCCAAAACATCCACCCAGGAGGGGCTGCCCCATCCCAGCCTCTTCTGGGCAAAAGGAGGAAAATACAAAGCTTAGAAATTAAAACAAAGGATTTCATTGTTGGCCTTTTAGGTGGCGCTCAGAGAAAAAGGATCTCTTGGGGGTTAAGCCAACATGAACTCCATTCAATTCATTTAAAGCCTTTTTTCTTTCCCCCAAACTCTCCCTCCCCCCCATTGCAACGAGGTCAGTCTGTGTTAAGACGACATAAAACATCTAAAAACTGTTTTAAAGCTCCATTTTCCAACTGCCCGTGTGGGATTTCGATGCTCAGGGACCTCTGACGGACTACAGAGAGACTTAAAGCGACTTACCCAAAAATTCCTTTCTGGATCCCCCCCCCCCCCCCCACAGCCCCGCAGGGAGCCTTTGCCGGGCGAGGAGGGAGCAGTTCCAACCGAGGGACGGAGCCCACTTTGTCCCCCTGCAGACAACGCCAAAGACGGATCTCCCCGAGGATAACCCTGCAAACCTAAGAGCGGAATCCGTAGCTCCCTTCCTCCTGGCGGGTGGAGGATCACCTGGGAGGAGGGACGGCCTGGAGGCCGGAAGAAGAGCAGCCCCACCGGCACTGAGAGGGATCCAGGAGCCTTTCTAGAGGGATCCAGCGCCGATCCTCCTCGTGCATAGAGGTAAGCGGAGATCCAGCCAGGGAGAGGGGAAGGGGAGGGGCCTCTGCTGTCTTCGGGCTCCGCCCCCGCACTCCAGCCACGCCCCTTGGCCAACTCCTTCTCCCTCCGCCCCTCCCCTGCTCCGAAACGTCTTCTGTTCCTCCAATGTCGAGGGTTCCTCTGCCCATGGGAAGAGTGTCCCTCTCTGCATGTTGGAAGCAGGGCTGCCCCTCCTTCTCCAGTGTGTTCGTGCGTGTGTGCATGTGTTATTGTTTGTGTCTGTGTGTCCTTCCTAACATGATAATAAATATTTATTTTTACTCCCAGGAACTTTTCACTCAGGTATCATCAGGATCTACACTGATCTGGAACAGCCACTGGGGCAGAAGTCACATGATGACCCTCCATCTGCTAATTAAAATTGGGTGGGGGTCTCTGAGCATGGAGGGGTCTTCTCACATTCCTTTGTTTCCTAATCCCCAGAGACCCTGAGACAGGAAAGAAGAGAGTTTGGGGGGCGGCTCAGATCTCCTGCTTGTTCCCAACACAATGCAACAGGGAAACAAGGCTGAAAATGTTGCCCAGCCACTGCGGAATAGAAATGATTTGTTTTTTTTCCTCACTTATATCCGGATTTATTATTTGTAACAATAAGTTAAGGCAGTGAATATATCCCACCCGCCTTCCTTCCTATCTCTGGAGGGACCTGAAAATGGCTCTCCATGGACGGTCACCATCCAACCTGACTGAGCTGGAGAGGATTTGCAATGAAGAAGGGCAGAAAATCCCCCGATCCAGATGTGCAAAGCTTGTCACGTTATATACAAAAAGACTGGAGGCTGTAACTGCTGCCAAAGGTGCTTCAACAAAGAAACTGAGTGAAGGGTCTGAATATTTATGCCAATGTCTCATTTCAGGTTTTTTTTCTTTTTTAATACATTTGCAGACATTTCTAAAATTCTGTTCTCATTTCTCATTATGGGGCACCGAGTGTAGATTTAATGTGGAAAAAAAAATTAAATTCAACAACTGCACAATCAGGCTGCAGCATAACAAAATGGGCAAAAGTCAAGGGGGCCTGAATGTCCCAAGTGAGGTGGGGTCCCATTAATCCCGAGCGTGTCAGGCACATTTAGGCAGCCACCCATCATCTGCCCTTAAGAGCAGAGGCTCCATCCGAATCGCCAAGAGATTTTTCCTAAAGTGAATGGAAAATCTGCTCCTTTTCATTCAATCCCAAAGTCGGAAGTATCCAGCGAGGGAGGAGGGAGCCAAAAGAACCAAGATGGTGGCTGTTTTAAAGGGAAACACACATAAAGCTAGAAAGCAGCAAGACTTTGACTGCAGAGCATGGCACCATCTGACTGCCTTCTCGAGTCTTTTGACCGTCCAGTCCGTGCTGTAAAAAACACTCTTCGTTACTTTGAATAATAATTTTATTAAGAATTATATACGGACATCAAATAAAGAACTTTAATACAATGGTGAACAGTATGATTGTGAATATACTGTATGTATGTGCGTGAACACATGAAAAAACAATGAAAAAAAATCCCTCCCAAAAAGATAGGAAAAATAAATGTTTCCTCTTCATCCTCAGCCAGCATATTCAACACCAACCCTTTATCACTAAATAAAATAATATGCATCTTCATTCCACTCTCAGCCCATTTTTCTCCTCTCTAAATCTTCAGTTCTCCCTATTCATTAACAAGGGCTAGTAAAAAATAACAAGGATATCTGGGTACAGGTGATGATTCTAACAACTTATGATCAGAAATCCATTCCCATTTATGGTCAGAAATCAAAGACTTCCAGTTCTCTGCCAACACACATATAACTCAGTTCCTGGTGAATTATAACATGTGACGTTAAAGAAAACATATTTTCCACATTGTTCACGACTAAACAGGTTTATCTCTGTTACGGACTTTCGGGTGCATTTTTAACTTTGATTTGCAATGAAATGGTTTCTCACCCTCTGCACACTTGTAAGGCCACTCTCCTGTGTGACTTCTGGTGTCCATGCGCAGTGCTGAAGGTTAGGCAAAACACTTTCCACACTCCAGACCTTTCTATGGTTTTCTCTAGCCGTGGATTTGCTGATGCGTCTCAAGAGTATCATTCCGATGATAGCAATATATATTTATATAAATATATGTGATGCAAAATAGATAATTTGTTATGAATCAAAGGCGATGACTGTGGAAAGGATGCACGAAAGTTCTTTGTAACCAATTGACACACTTTCTACAATTTGTAATGGAGGATGATTTTATTTGTTTTCATTCAAAAAATAAAAAAATTATAAAAAAGAGCATCATTCTGAGAAAAGCATTTATTACATTCTCATCATTTATGGGGCTTCTGTCCTGTATGGATTCGGCTATGACTTTTAAGAGAAGATGACTTAGTAAAAGCTTTCCCACAGTCTAAACATTTGTAGTTTTTTTCTCCTGTGTGAGTTTTCACATGACTTTTAAGAGCTGATGAGGTACGATAAAATCTTCCACATTCATTGCACTCATATTGCTTCTCCCCTGTGTGGGTTTTATGGTGGCTGCAAAGGGCTCCACTATGAGCAAAAGATTTTCCACATTCTATGCATCTGTATGGTTTCTCTCCTGTGTGGACCCTCTGATGCCTTCCAAGGTGGTTTTTTCTGGAGAAGCATTTCCCACACTCCCCACACTTGTACGGCTTCTCCCCTGTGTGGATTCTCTGATGAATCTGAAGCTGTCCTGGCTTAATAAAACTTTTTCCACACTCCCCACATTGATACGGTTTCTCCTCTTTGTGCATCTTCTGGTGTCTCCGAAGTTCATAAGAAGACACAAATTGTTTCTCACATTCTGGGCATTCATAGGGTCTCTCTCCAGTGTGACGTCTCTGATGTTGCACCAGACCTGATTTCAAGGTAAAACATTTCCCACATTCGAGACACTTTTCGTTTTTCTCCCCTCTGTGTGTTTTCTGATGAGTCTGAAGACCTGAACTCTGGGTGAAACATTTCCCACACTCAAAGCATTTGTATAGTTTGATTCCTGCATGAGTCTTCTCATGGGACCAAAGACCTGAGTTCTGAGAAAAGCTCTTCCCACATTCCCAACACTTGTAAGGTTTCTCCCCTGTGTGGATTCTCTCATGGCCTCTGAGAGTGGCTTTATCACGGAAACAATTCCCACATTCCAGACATTGATAAGGTTTCTCTCCAGTGTGGATTCTCTGATGTCTAAGAAGGCTTGACTTTTGACTAAAGCATAAGTCACATTCCTCACATTTATAGGGGTTTAGTCTTGAGGGGATTCTGAGATCCTTGGAGTTTTTCCCAGAGAAAGATTTCTCACCCTCCAAACCTTGACTGGATCCACTTCCCACATGGACCTTCCTGTGGGTCAAAAGGAGAGACTGGAGAGCAAAGGATTTCCCACACTCTAAGCATTCATGGGATTTTTTGTCCTTTGGTGGAGAGCTGCTTGTGTTTGGCGAGGGGTCAAAGAGTTTCCAAGGCTCCATGGTTCCTCTTAGTTGCTGCCTTGTGCTGATTTTCTACCCTCTGTTGTCTTAGGGTAAATCTTTGGTCACAATCTTTTATCTGCTGTTGGAGGGAAAAAAGAAACAGAGAAGAGTATTTCCTTTTGGGAAATGCAGAGTCACAAAATCTCTAGGAGGAAAACATTTATGTTGTTATAGTCTTTAAGTGATTTTTGGGAGGTTGTTAAGGGAAGGCAGACCCAAGGAAGAGGTGGAGGGGTGCCTGAAGTGGGGGGAGCCTGGAAGTCCAGCACAGGCCACGCATGAAGTAGGAGAGCTGCAGCCACCTCCAGAAGCCTCAGTCGCCCCACCTGGGCCCTGCAATGGGGCAGAAGTGCCAAGATGGTGCCTTAAGTGGAGTTCTGGGGCCTTCAGCCATTTCAGCCATCTGCCACTGACCCCAGGACTGGACTTCAGCCCAGTGTCACCGCTGCCACCCAGAAATGCGCCCTTAGTCCCCAGACCGGAGGCCTCTGCAGCCTTCGTGCCATCCTCCAAGCCGCCTGTTCCATGTCATTTCCAAGAAACGTGTCCCAAAGCATCCCTAAGCTTCTCCAGGAACCCCTCAAGTCAAATGCAGACTCTGCTGGGACTCTGATGGCCTCTCTCCCCCACAAGACAAAGCCGTGCTTCTCACCTGGGATTTCATTCACTCAATGACCAGTGAAATCATTATACTAATTGAGCAAAGCCATCACGTGATATCTCACATAATCACCAAGCAAGATTCCAATTCCATTGGTAGTCATAAGTCGAGGACTACCTACAGGCAACCCAAAAGATGAAGGCATCACGGAAGCCAAAGAGGAGGAAAGAGAGTTGAGGTGAGTGTAAGCAACCCATTTTTTCTTCCCTTTTCTGATTATTCCACTTCCAAGCTCCATCCCATCATGACTCCTTCATCCTGGCTTCTTTGTGACACATTGGCTCCCCCTGCCTGGATCCCTTCCACGGCTCAGTCTCTTCCTCTTGGGAAGACCATGCAACTCTCCTTCGTGCTGTTTGTGTGCTGTTTAAATCTGCCTATCTTCCCTATCTCATTGAGGGGCTGCTCCAGGGGACTTATGAGAGTAAAAATGGAGAGAGGAAGATAAGTGTAAACACAACAGTATCAAGTCATGAAATGATAAACAACGGGATAAACAATGAAAGTACAGTAATGTCAAATGAAAAATGGACGGTGGGTGAAGCAGGGAGTGTGGGTAGAAATAGGCTTTGCTATCAGTCTAGTGGCCCCCTCCTCTCTACCTGCCCCACAGGGGTCCTTCAGTAAGAAGTGCCCCACCTGCCTTGGGCACGAAGGGAACGGAGCAGCTGTTGGCTTCTCCATCCAGAGCTTCCCTTGGGGCCACATCTGGTTCCTTCCACAACCCAGGGATTAGCAGAAGACATGGGACTGTCTGAATTGAGACCATCCCTCTGCGTTTCCTACCCGGATGGGAGAGAGGCCGGCCGATTCCTTGGGACACCCCAGGTTGCTTCTCCGATGCCCTGAGCACAACCAGGTCAGACCAAAATGCTGTGTGTGTGTTTGTGTATTAGAAGGAGGAGCTCAGTCAGGCCACCCTAAAAGAGACTCACTCGATCCCAGAAGATCCCACAGGAAAGGAGGACGGGGAAATGGCTCCGATTCGGAGTTTCATTTTTCTCCAGGGGTGACAGCACAGGCGCCCCGAGAAGGATCATTGCCGATCAGAGCAAATAAAGCTACACATAAAGATTTTTAAAAAGCTTATTTTCCAAACCAAGTTTCATTGACTCACCTTTGAAAACCATTTGGGTTACTTGTTACCCCTCTGGGTCAAGGCCAGGGAGGATCCTCACCGCCAAACAGTTTGATTTCTCCTTAACCGATTGGCCCTTTGTGCAGGAAGGTCCTCCTCCAACGGGGCCAAGATTTCCTAATTTTCTAAGATTGAGTCCCAGCCAAAATTTTGGGGGTTCTGATCCAAAATGCCCCTTTCTCTTCTCTGGAGTTCACAGCCACATCTTCACTATTCCCCTGCAAAGAGAAATGAAAAGGACTCAGATGCTGAGCTTAATCCATAAACGGCCTGGAGGAGGAAGAGAAAAATAGGGTTGTTTGAGGAGGATACAAAATAACAGGAGACAGAATCGAGGTTCAAGAAGATCTTGATGGGCCAAAATGGAGGAAACCAGCAGGATGAAGCCCAAGAGGGACCAATGCATAGTTGTGAGTAGGAAACCTCAAAGGAAGGTGAGAGAGATCAGAAAAGGGCTCCTCTTTCCTGCTCTTTTTGGAGGTTGCAAGCGCCCCCCCCCCCCGAGATTCCAGGCTTCATGGGACCCAATGCTACTTTGGGCATTTCAAAATCAGGCAACCTCCTGGCCACCAGCTTCTTCTCTCAGCTGCTCACAAGACCTTCCTCAAAACCTCCGGAGAGTTTGTGCTTTCCAAAAGATCCACCGAGGAATTGCCACATCCCAGCCTCCTCACTGCAATGAGCTCAGTCTGGGTTAATTGCACAGTGCATATCACAAAACACCTTTTAAAGCCCATTTACTCCATTTTTCCAACTGCACTTGAGGGAGACGGAGGTTCAGAGGCTTCCTGTTCAAAAGGACCACAGAGAGACCTTCTGAAAGCGATCTCCCCAAAAGCTGCTTCCCAGATCCACCCCTCCCCCCGGGGAGCCTTGGCCGGGAGAGGAGGGGGCAGATCAAGCCCGAGGACGGAGCCCCCTTTGCCCCCCTGGAGTGGAGGGATCCGCTTCCTGCAGGCAACGCCAGAGCCGGATCTTCCCCAGGAAAACCCTGGAAGCCCAAGAGCGGAATCCGCAGTTCCCTTCCTCCTGGCGGGGAGAGGATCTCCTGGGAGGCAGCCTCACCTGCCCCGAGCGGGACCCAGAAATCTCTCCGGAGGGATCCAGCGGCGATCCTCCTCGTGCAAAGCGGAACACGTGGAAGGAAGCGGAGATGCAGCCAGGTGGAGGGGAGAGGGAGGAGCTCTCTTTTTTGCCCCCGCCGTCAGGCCCCGCCCCTTGGCCAGCTCCCTTCCCCTCCGCCCCTCCCCCTGCTCCGAAACTTCTTCTCTTCCTCCGATGGGCGTCGATGTCGAGGGTTCCTCTGCCCATGGGAAGAGTGTCCCTTTGCAGCACGTTGGAAGCAGGGCTGCCCCGCCTCCTCCAGCGTCTTCCTGTTCTCCTCTATCTCTGTATTTCTGTTTGTGTGTATGTCTCTGTGTGTGTGTGATTGTGTCTGTGTGTGCCCTTGAATGAGGCCAGACACAGAGAAGCCCCTTTTAAGGTTCTTCTCTTTAGGAACTCCGTTTAAAGAGCCAGAAACCAGCGGGGATCTCTACTTTTGGGGCGGGGGGTACTTTTACTTTTTTGGTGTTCCTTCCTAACAGGATAATAAATAACTATTTATTTTTACTCCCAGGAACTTTTCACTCAGGTATCATCAGGAATTACACTGCTCTGGAACAGCCACTGGGGCAGAAGTCACATGATGACCCTCCATCTGAGAATGAAAATTGGGTGGGGGTCTCTGAGCATGGAGGGGTCTTCTCACATTCCTTTGCTTCCTAATCCCCAGAGACCCCAAGACAGGAAAGAAGAGAATAGAAATGATTTGGTTTTTTTCCTCACTTATATCCGGCTTTATTATTTTTACAATAACTCAAAGGCAGTGAACATATCCCACCCGCCTTCCTTCCCATCTCTGGAGGGACCTGAAAATGGCTCTCCATGGACGGTCACCATCCGACATGACTGAGCTGGAGAGGATTTCCAAGGAAGAAGGGCAGAAAATCCCCTGATCCAGATGTGCAAATCTTGTCACTTTATATACAAAAAGACTGGAGGCTGTAACTGCTGCCAAAGGTGCTTCAACAAAGTAACTGAGTGAAGGGTCTGAATACTTATGCCAATGTCTCATTTCAGGTTTTTTTTTAAATTCCCTTGACAACATTTCTAAAATTCTGTTCTCATTTCTCATTATGGGGCACTGAGTGTAGATTTAATGAGGGGAAAAATGAATTTCAACAACTGCACAATCAGGCTGCAGCATAACAAAATGGGCAAAAGCCAAGGGGGCCTGAATGTCCAAAGTGAGGTGGGGTCCCATTAATCCCGAGCGTGTCAGGCACATTTAGGCAGCCACCCATCATCGGCCCTTAAGAGCAGGGGCTCCATCCGAATCACCAAGAGATTTTTTCCTAAAGTTAATGGAAAATCTGCTCCTTTTCATTCAATCCCAAAGTCGGAAGTATCCAGCGAGGGAGGAGGGAGCCAAAAGAACCAAGATGGCGGCTGTTTTAAAGGGAAACACACATAAAGCTAGAAAGCAGCAGGACTTTGTCTGCAGAGCATGGCACCATCTGACTGCCTTCTCGAGTCTTTTGACCGTCCAGTCCGTGCTGTAAAAGACACTCTTCGTTATTTTGAATAATAATTTTATTAATAAATTATATACGCCTATCAAAGACCTTTAATATAACTGTGTACTAGTATGGTTGTGAATAGTTTGCATGTATGTGCGTGAACGTATGAAAAAACAATGTGAAAAAAGAAAAAATCCCTCCCAAAAAGATAGTAGGAAAAATAAATGTTTCTTCTTCATCCTCTGGCAGCATATTCAACATCAACCCTTTATCAATAAATGGAATAATAAGATGCATCTTCATTCCACCCTCAACCCATTTTTCTCCTCTCTAAATCTTCAGTTCTCCCTATTCATTAACAAGGGCTAGTAAAAAATAACAAGGGTATCTGGGTACAGATGATGATTGTAGCAACTTATGATCAGAAATCCATTTCCATGCATGGTCAGAAATAAAAGACTTCCCGTTCTCTGCCAACACACATATAACTCAGTTCCTGGTAAATTATAACATGTGACGTTAAAAAAAAATCCACATTGTTCACAACTAAACAGGTTTATCTCTGTTATGGACTTTCTGGTGCAATTTTAACTGTGATTTGCAATGAAATGGTTTCTCACACTCTGCACACTTGTAAGGCCACTCTCCTCTGTGACTTCTGGAGTGCTTGCGCAGTGCTGAAGATCCGGCAAAACGTTTTTCACATTTCAGACATTTATATGGTTTTTCTCCAGTGTGAATTCTCTGATGCGTCTCAAGAGAATGTTTCTGAGAAAAACATTTATTACACTCTGAGCATTTATGGGGCTTTTCTCCTATATGGATTCGGCTGTGTATTCTAAGGGAAGATGAATTGGAAAATGCTTTCCCACAGTCCAAACATTTGTAGTTTTTTTCTCCTGTGTGAGTTTTCACATGACTTCTAAGGGCTGATGAGGTACGATAAAAACTTCCGCATTCATTGCATTGATGTGGTTTCTCCCCTGTGTGGGTTTTATGGTGGCTGCAAAGGGCTCCACTATGAGCAAAAGATTTTCCACATTCTATGCATCTGTATGGCTTCTCTCCTGTGTGGAGCCTCTGATGCCTTCCAAGGTTCTGTTTTTGGGAGAAGCATTTCCCACACTCCTCACACTTGTACGGCTTCTCCCCTGTGTGGATTCTCTGATGAATCTGAAGGTCTCTTCGTGTAACAAAACTTTTCCCACAGTCCCTACATTCATAGGGTTTTTCCTTTTTGTGTCCCTTCTGGTGTCTCTGAAGATGAGAAGAATTTACAAATCGTCTCTCACATTCTGGGCATTCATAGGGTCTCTCTCCAGTGTGAATTCTCTGATGTTGCACCAGAGTTGATTTCAAGGTAAAACATTTCCCGCATTCGAGGCACTTTTCGTTTTTATCCCCTGTGTGTGTTTTCACATGACTCCGAAGAACTGAACTCTGGGTGAAACATTTTCCACACTCAAAGCATTTGTAAGGTTTGATTCCTGCATGAATCTTCTCATGGTTCCAAAGATGAGCTTTCTGAGAAAAGCTCTTCCCACACTCCCAACACTTGTAAGGTTTCTTCCCTGTGTGGATTCTCTCGTGGATTCTGAGATGGGCTTTTCTACAGAAACAATTCCCACATTCCAGACATTGATAAGGTTTCTCTCCAGTGTGGATTTTCTGATGTGTAAGAAGGTGTGACTTTTTCCTAAGGCATAAGCCACATTCCACACATTTATAGGGTTTTAGTGTTGGGGGGCTCCTGAGATCTTTGGAGTTTTTCCCAGAGAAGGATTTCTCGCCCTCCAAACCTTCACTGGATCCACTTCCCACATGGACCTTCCTGTGGGTCAAAAGGAGGGACCTGCGAGCAAAGGATTTCCCACACTCTGAGCATTCATGGGTCTTTTGGTGGTTTTTTGGAGTGCTTCTTGTGTCTGATGGGGGATCCAGGAGTTTCCCATGGTCCATCCTTCCTCTTGGCTGCTGCCTTGTGCTGATTTTCTACTGTCTGTTGATAGATGCCTTGCAGGTGAATCTTTGGTCACAATCTTTTACTCTCTGTGAGATGAGGGGGGAAAGAGGAGAAATAAATTTCCTTTTGCGAAATATAGAGAATCACAAAAGCTTTCCCTTGGACGGGATCCTGAAGGTCTTCCAGCCCAACGCATCCCCCAATGGTCCCGTGATCTAAATTCTGATGCTTGGCCACTGACTCGTATTTATGACTGTTGCAGTGTCCTGGGGTCGCGTGATCCCCTTTTTGTGACCTTCTGACAAGCAAAGTCAATGGGAAAAAACAGATTCACTTAACAACCGCGGGACTAACTTAACTGCACTGATTCAGTTAACTGTGGCAAGGAAGGTCACAAAATAGGGCAAAACTCACTTAACAAATGCTTCACTTAGCAACAGACATTTGGGGCTCTGCTGTGGTCGTAAGTCGAGGACTACCTAAATGATATGGGCAAAGTTGAATTTTTTTCTCCTTCAGGGCCATGAAATGCTGGAGGTCTCTGAGTCTGTCCTGTTCCTGAATCTCCTCTTCCTTTTCTCCGCTCCCTCTTTCCTCCCTTCTCTCATTCACAGCTCAATTGGCTTTTCCTCCCCCTTCCTTTCCCCTCCTCACATTCCCCTTTCCTGCTCCTCTCCGCCTTCTCTGTTTGCTCCTCAAATGGACACCTAACCTCAAAAACGTCATCCAAAAAGCAGAACAAAGAATGTTCTTTCTGCGCCAACTCAGGAAGCTTAAACTGGCCAAAGAGCTGCTGATTCTGTTCTTCAGAGGAATCATTGAGTCTCTCATGTGCACCTCCATAACTGTCTGGTTTGGCTCTGCAGCCCAACAAGAGAGATACAGACTTCAGAGGAGAATCAGAACTGCAGAAAAAACAATGGCTGCCAACCTGCCTTCCATGGAGGACCCGTAAACTGCACGAGTCAAAAAGAGGGCTGTGAAAATATCTACAGACCCCTCACATCCTGGACAGAAATTGCACACCAAGACAACTAGACACAAGAACAGTTTTTTCACAAATGCTACATTACTATTACTATTAGTCTTCTCATCGTTCCTATCACCCATCTCCTCCCACTTATGACCACTGTTCCCTCTAAGGTGCGCGCGTGCGCGGCCGCGCACGTCGCTAGAAACCTCCGCGCAGAGCTTTCTAACTGCCGCGCAGAGCTTTCTACCAAAGCAAACGTGGGGAAGTCCTTTGCAGGCAGCTAGAACTGGCCGCCTGCAAAGGACCTCCCCAGACTTGTTTTGATGAGCCGCCAGTCCTCTTGCTTCTTCTCCTTCACCAGCAAAGCTCCCGCAGTGGTGCCTCTCTCTCCACGCGGAGCACCTGAGCTGGCCCCCGCGTTATCCCTCCCCCTTCCTCCTCTGCCGTGCTTTTGAGGCCGCGGGAGCTAGTAGGAAAGCGGCGGAGGTGGAGGCGATGGCAGGGATAACCCAGAGCCCAGCTGAGGTGCTCCGAGCGGAGGGGGAGGCACCACCGCCGCTGCTTTGCCGGTGAAGGAGAAGGAGCAAGAGGACTGGCGGCTTTGAAATGGTCCCGCCGGCTGCAGATTTGATTCAGCGTAAGCAGGGGCCGAACACATGCTGAGCCGACTTTGCGCAGTGAGGCGGAGTAATTCAACCCCCCCCAAAGAACACGTGTGTGTGTGTGTGTGTGTGTGTGTGTGTGTGTGAGAGAGAGAGAGAGAGAGAGAGAGTGAGAGAGAGAGAGAGAGAGAAAGAGAGAGAGTTGGATCAAAATTGGTGGCCAAAGGAGTGGAGGGAAGGAAGGAAGGAAGGAAGCCCTGCCCCCTGTGAAAAAAACTGAAGATGGAGCAGTGAATGAATAAGCCATAAAAGCAACAAACAGTTAATGCGTAAGTAAGCTGAGGAGCAAGTTCTCAACTAAGGAAGCAATATTAGAAAGAAATATAAAAAGCTCAATATGCCAAAACACTTATTTTAGTCTTCATTTAATTACTTGTATTGTAGTCTGATGTAACATCTTTTTAAAGTTAACGTTAGTTAGAAAAGATAGGGTACAAAACTTAAATAATAATAAAAATTCTACATTCATTTTGAAAAATAAATGCAATACTTGATTAATTTCATATCTTTATTTAAAATAGTTTTGGCATGGCATATCATTTTATTGACTCAGTTGGAAATGATGTGGATGTTGTATCTGATTCTGAGGTATATATATTCTTAAGTAACATAACATATAGCATATTGTCCAAACTTGCTAGACTATTTAATTGATCTTTTTACTTTAAAGGGGGAGAGTTTCATGATAAATTATTTTATTACATTTATGTTGTATTTATATATTATATTTATTACATTTATATTCCACATTATATATTTGTATTGTTATTTTAGTGTTTATTGTCAATTTTGATATATATTGATATATCAATACTGATTTTAATCATACTAAATAACAATTACTGCTATTATTTATCAGCATTAAATATTTACATTTTTAATATCGAGTTGGTCATATTTTAGAATAATAGGATTATCTTTTAATAGGATAATTGGCAAAATCTAATTCAAATGTGATGGGTTGCATTCCAAAGGAATGTGAGAGGACAGGTTGCCTGCAAAATGCCAGGACCCAGGACCTGTTGGTGCCATGTCTAGCCAGTCTAATGATCTAAAAGCTGAGCAGAAGTCTTTTTTTTTTCAGGGTGAGCGGAAAAGTATAGTGTTTGAGTAGCACATTTTCATGCCTGGCATTCATCAGGCTGAAACCTCGCTCGCAATTGGCGCTTGACGCTTGGAATGTTGCGCAAATGTCCAGCAGACGAGACAGAAGTTCAAACTGTTGCTCTCTTAGGTGCTCAGGCATGAAACTGTGCCGCTCAAACACTGTACTTTTCCGCTCACCCTGAAAAAAAATTAGAGGGAACATTGCTTATGACCACAAGACTGTAACTTAGTGGCTTTCATCCTTACATTGATATTGTTTCCTGATTGCTTATTTGTACCCTAGGACTCTCACTAAGTGTTGCATCTGATGATTCTTGATGAACGTATCTTGTCCTTTTATGTACACTGAGAGCATCTCCACCCGAGACAAATCCCTTGTGTGTCCATTCACACTTGGCCAATAAAGAATTCAATTCCTATTTCTAAATTCTAATTTTAATTCTATTCTATTCTGCAGCTTCCTAACAAGACCAGCCTCCAGTCCAAAGGGCTTTCAAAGGTGTCATTTGTGAACCTCCACATCGCAGCCTCTTCAGCACAAAACCAAACAATAATAATAGTTGGAGTTTAAAAGGCTTTGTTCCGTTTCGCCAAACAAAAGCAAGCGAAAGCAAAGAACATCCGCTTTCTCTCTCTCTCTTTAGATTAAGAAGAAAGAAAAAAGGACCTTTTCCGGGTTGGGAGATCCTGAGCTCAGTTCAAAGCATCTAAACTCCCCCCCCCTTAAAGACCCCCCCCCCCAAACTGAACGGGGGAGGCGAGGAGCCTCTGTGAGGGTTTCCCTTCCATCCCCCCCATAATCCTTAGGGGAAAAGCTCCGTCTGTAGGGAGCCTTCCCTCTGTTCCCAGAGACGCCCAGTCCCAGCCCTCCCATCCCGGGATCCTCGCAGGCTCAGGGACCCTCCGGGGAAGAGGGGCCACTCCAGCTACCTTTCTCCTGCGAAGGAAAAGCCCTCCTGGCAGGAAGGGACCGCAGCGGAAGGAGCCCCAACTGTTCAAGGCGAGGCCGAGCGACCCTCTACGGAGGACTCAGCGGCCATGCTGAGCAGCGGAGAAAATCCCGGGGATGAACGCGCAGGCTCAGACGGAGACGGGAAGGGCGGGGCGGGGCGGGGCTTCTGCTCTCCTTTTGGGCTCCGCCTTCTGCAAGTAACCACGCCCCTTGCTCTCAGGAATCCGAACAGAAGGGACCCTGGAGGTCTTGTAGTCCAGCCCCCCTCCTCAAGCAGGAGATCCTATCCCATTCCTCACAAGTGACCGTCCAGACTCTTAAAAGCCTCCAGTGATGAAGCACCCAAAACCTCTGAAGGCAAAGCTCTTCCGCTGGTGAATTGTTCTCTTAGGAAGCGTCTCTTTACGTTGCTTCTCTCCTTGATTACTTTCCATCCATTGTTTCTTCTCCTGCCCTCTGGGGCTTTCTAGAATAATTACTCACTCACACACACACTAATACACACACATACATGCACAATCTTTCAAATAGTTCTTTCTCCCCATCCATTCCCAAGAAGGCAAATCATTCACTCTGCTCGGTGATATTGGTGGTTTCCAAATTAGGTAATAAATAAAAATCAATACCTTACAGGTGATCCTCAACTTATGGTCGTCTGCCCATTATGGACCTCCGTCATAAAGGACCTTTTGTGTGTGTTTGGGGGGCTCTCTTGTACTTTCAAATGGTCGTAAGGTGATGGCTGCCTGTGGTGAACCCCCATGGCTGCCTCTGCCCACCAGCTGTGCCTGATGGGCTCTGGGCTGAAAGGGGGGACCGACCCAAACTCAGCCTCTCCCACTTGAGCTCAGAAGGGAAGGAAGGACAGAGAATCCCACACAGGAGGGGCCACGAATAATGAAACCCCCTTTTTGGCAGGAGGAGCTGAAGGCTGGCAGGTGGAGATGGTGTGTATGTGTGTGTGTGTGTGTGTCTGTGTGTGTGTGTGTGTGTGTGTGTGTGTGTGTGTGTGTGTGTGAAGGAATTAGCAGTGTGAAACAGGCACACTGGGCTCTTTTCCCTACTTCCAGTTGACCTTCTGTGTCTCCCAGGATTGGACCTTCTTCCCAGAGGGCCCGAAATCCATAAGGAGAAAGAGCCTCCATCAGACCTGAGGAGCATCCGGGTACCAGGCGCCTCGGGGGAACCAGGTGTCCGGATCAAGGGGCTCACAGGGGGCGGGACGATGCCAGAAGCCCCACTGAAGTAGCCAATAGGAGTCCGGCAGACCCAACATTCGGAGGACATCAACAACTACAGTGCATGGACTGCACAGCACGGCACCATCTGAAGGTCATCTTGACTCAGTCCATGCTCTAAAAACACTCATTATTTTGAACAATTCTTTTATTGAGGATTTTTCACTATATATCTCCCTCTCTCCCATCTTTCTTTCTCTCGTCTGTCTTTCTTTTTCTCTCTATCTCCCTCTCTGTTACCCTCTATCTTGCTATCCCTCTCATTTCTCTCTCATCTCTCATCCTCCTCTTTCTTTCTCTCCCCCCCCTCTGTCTGTCTGTCTGACTCTCTGTCTGTCTCCCTCTCTCTCTCTTCTCACCCTCTTGGAAAGCCCTGCGTGGTCTCCTTGGGGCTGGGGGAGGAAGGAGTCAACCCACGGTGGAGGCTTCCCTCCCCCTCCTCCTCCTCTCGTGCAAACCCTCCTGGCCCCACCACAGCCGAGGCACCACAGCGAGGCTCTGCGAGTGCAGTGGGCAGACCATGGAGGGGATACTGGGTCTTCCCCACCTCAGAGGAAAGCCAGATGGGCTTCTCCTTCCCTCCTACCCTTCCCCTTCCCCCTGCTCCCCTTCCCCCACTGAATCCTGCTTAGGCCCAGAGAAGTGCCCCAATAATGGTATCCTCTTCACCACCTGTTAGGTAGCGGAAGGGCATCCGCAGAAGGTCCATGATGATGTCTGGGTGGGTGGGCGGAGCCTCGTAATGCCGCCACCAATATGTCCAAGATATTGACGATCCTATTTCTCAAATGGCAGATTATTGAACCTTGTAGGGTTTGTTGCACACACAAAAATGAAAAAAGGTGTTGCCTTTTTCTTTTTAATAAATGCACACAATGGATGTTTTCAGGAGAGGAATTTAATATGTTATTTATAAGGTTTATTATCTAAACAGCTGGGCCTTTGCAATGAGATACGTATCTTCCTAATAATGTCACAAATTGCCAAGCTCCCCATTGAGCTGATTTCAAGGATGCAGGATCAGTGCTGTTAATAATGATTCAATCAGATCAGAATTCATCTACATTCGGAGGGGAAGGAATGAACAATATACAAGATAACATTAGTAAAGATTTTAGTGGGCATGCCACCTATTCTGCCCAAGCAGGGCAAAATAGGTGACATTAACAATATTAATTATTAATGATTTTGTGGGTGTGAAAAAGCACTACGTAAAGCATGTATAATTTCATTTGTAGAAACAATAAGTCAAGTTTGGCTGATTTGGTTACTTTCAAGATTTAAAAATATGAACAACGGGGGAACGATCCAATTTGAATTGTACATTTCGGATCTGAGATGGGCATGATTCAATAAAGGTTTGTTATTTAAGGGCAAACTGATTCAATTCTGACTGTTTTCAGATTCAAGATTTGATTCAGAAAAAGATGAAGTCAACCGGATACATTGGGTAAATGTAAAATGCCTAAAATGGCTTCTTTGTTATTCATTCGTTTATAGAATGTGATGACACAATGAATATTGATATAATTATCCTGGGTCAAGGCAAACACCAACTCATTGACCCTTCACAATGAATGAGCTGAAAATGACTGTCACTTATTTTTTACAAATCAGCAAAATAGAAATAAAAGTAATTAATTCCAGCTACTGTATGAAACTTGCAAAAGACGTATTGGGGAGAGGTGGCAAATACATTAAATTAAATTAATAAATGAATATTGGACTAGAGATCAGATTTTCCATTAGTACAGCGCAGTGTTTCTCAACCACCATAACTTTAAGATGTGTGGACTTCAACTCCCAGAATTCCTCATGCTGGCTGTGAGAATTCTGGGAGTTGAAGTCCACATATCTCAAAGTTGTGGTGGTTGAGTAACACTGCTATAGTGGCCTCGCTGAGCATGAGTGCTCCATCTTCTGCCTGACTTGCTAAAGAAAGAAATCTGCATGACTACCAAAAGGACTTTATCAGCCAAGCAGCTTCTCCTCCTGGTGTGAAACTGGCTTCTGGTAGGCCTATGGGAAGTTGTCACCCTTTGTTTTAATGAAATTTGTTGTCCTCTTTTCAAGTTATACTTTTTTCCCCATTGATGTGCAGTGATGGTGTTACAGAACCATGGTGGTGCAAAGGTTAGAATGAAGTACTGCAGGCTAACTCACAGCTCACTCCAGGAGTTTGATCCTGACCAGCTCATGGTTGACTCAGCCTTACATCCTTCTGAGATGGGTAAAATGAGGACCCAGATTGTTGGGGGCAATATGCTGACTCTGTAAATTGCTTAGAGAGGGCTGTAAAGCAGTGTGACATTGTATATAAGTCTAAGTACTATTGCTATTGCTGTATACCACCCTGAGCATATCCAGTACAATAGATGTCCATATTTATTGTTGGAAGTTCTGGAAGATGTCTCCGAAATGTGGCAAAGATAAAACAACATGGAGAACGGCATTTTAGTCAAAGAAGCCTTCAAACTGTTCAATAGTTACCTTGCATGTTTCACAGCTATTCGAATCAATGGTTGTTCTTCTGTGGATACAGCAGAGTCATAAACTAAGATTATCCTGCCAATGAAGCTGGGAACTTTGGTGCTTTTTCAGTGACATCAATAGAAAACTGTCATGGGGCTC
Source organism: Thamnophis sirtalis (assembly GCF_051295495.1). Taxonomy (NCBI): domain Eukaryota; kingdom Metazoa; phylum Chordata; class Lepidosauria; order Squamata; family Natricidae; genus Thamnophis; species Thamnophis sirtalis. The sequence continues at coordinate 888,753 of NW_028261383.1, forward strand.
TAGAATTGAATATGACAAGTTCCACATATTCATAATCCCAGCTCAAAAAACACATTCTATTTCATTAATAAAGGTTATTAACACTGTCATAGGATTTATGGGAGTGCTGAAGTGGGAGCCAATCCATGCAGCTTATTGGCAGAGATGAGTGAATTTTCAATGGCAACCTTTAGCATTTAGACCTGAATCAATATTTTAACGGAAACTGTCCTCCTCACTTTTTGCTGCTCAAGTATTGTTCTCCACAGTATTTACAAGACAAATTGTATTTTAGAAGTGACTTTTTCAAAGAATATGAACTTTTAAAAAGTCAGAATCTAATTCTTGTTGTTAGCTTCTGAGTAGCTGACAGTGAACAACGGCAGACAGAGTAGAAGGCAAGCATTCTGGGGGTGAGGTGTCAAAAATTCAAAATGGTGGCTGTGATGCATATGAAAAAGGAACATTACTTCTATTTCTTAGTTGCAGCCATCATTTTAACTATTTTGACCCCATGGGGATCATGGACATCCCTGGCTGGAAGAATTGTCTCAGTGAATCAGAGGTGGGTTCCTATCAGTTCGCACCTATTCGGTAGAACCGGTTCGTCAAATCTACCGAACCGGTTAGAAGAGGTTCCACCAGTGGACCCGGAAAGCAGGTCACACCTACAGAAGAGGTTCCAAATTTTTTTGAAACCCACCACTGGTCCTTGGATATGATTATTCTACACTATCATGCTCATATTTATAAAACTCAGTTCCTCTGTGAAAGGTAAGGATGACTACTGCGTTTGTGGTGCAATCAGAACATTGCATGTGTTGAAGTTGTTTTAACGCAAACCAAAGATGCCTTTTAAAAAACAAGTTTACATCATATTCTTATGCATGCCAGTGCTGTGTGTGAGGTAATTTAAGGTGGTTCTGACAAGTGTCGTCGGCATCTTCATATCCGGTCACATGGGCGGCAAGCCACTCCCATCCCGTCACATGGGTTGCAAACCACTCCCACAAAAGAGGCCGCACCCACAGAGTAGGTTCGAACAATTTTTGAAACCCACCACTGCAGTGAATGCTCCACTATCTTACAGTAGATGCTAGCTTGTCACAGAAGGCATGTCTGTCACTCAGAGGACTCTTGCTTAACAAGCATTGTTAAAATCTCATCCCACCCCACCCACACTGGGGCTGTTCAAAACTTTACTTCAGCAACATTTGAAGGCCCACAAATTGATTAATTCTGTTCAAGAAAGGAGATATAAGTGCAAATCTTACACCACTTTGGAGACCTTTGGGCCAAAATATAAAATAGCAGTTATAGCAATAGCAGTTAGACTTATATACCGCTTCATAGGGCTTTCAGCCCTCTCTAAGCGGTTTACAGAGTCAGCATATTGCCCCCAACAACAATCCGGGTCCTCATTTTACCCACCTTGGAAGGATGGAAGGCTGAGTCAACCCTGAGCCAGTGAGATTTGAGCAGCCGAACTGCAGAATTGCAGTCAGCTGAAGTAGCCTGCAGTGCTGCATTTAACCACTGCGCCACCTCGGCTCTAGATAAATAGAAAGAATTCAAACGAATAAGATGTTTGGTGGCCTAATTTGCTCATGGCACTGAGATGGGACTTTGGAGCTGCAGTTCTGGATGCAGAAAATTACTAAGAAGAGCAGTTATGTTTCCAGAGTTTGGTGCAACTCAGACTGCCACTATGTAAGATGAAATCTTGATTCATCTGACTGCTAACTCAGTACTATTTGCCTTTATTAAATTTAAAAATTCCCAATCTATTTTAATAACTTTAATAACTTTTAATAACTATTCAGACTATGGCTGTTCAGTATTGCTGATGACATTCTTCATCACTATTGACCTGAATCAATTTATAGGATTTCCATGACAGAATTAAACCATAGCTTTATATATGTATATTGATATTCATTATTGTAACTTTAAATGCTAGTGAGCTGACTAATGTAACTTCAAGAACCACTATCCACCTGTATTACCAAGGGGCCATTTTTACCGTCTCTTTAGAGTAACTCCAACTGGGAGGGGTTGGCATTTGGTAATAGTAAACTTAATTTTATAACGTAAAGTTTAGTAGTGAGATAGTAAATAGTAATTTTGTCAATAGGGGCTGTTCTACACTAGAGCTCCAAGTGACATTCTGAATTTACCAGGGGTGAAAAGCATAGGAGCAAAAGCAAGGTGCTTTCAGGGTAGAACAGCTGAATTTGGAGCTCTTGTCCTAACTACTTCTAATTCAGGCTCAAGCATCACAAACAGAATCCCTTACTTTACTTTACTTTACTTTTAATTACTTTTTTTTACTTTACTTTTAATTTATTTGTATGCCGCCCTTTTCCCTGAAGGGACTCAGGGCGGCTCACAACTCAAAAGGGAGGGGAAATACAAACAAAATTACAAAAAACATAGAAACCATACATAGTTAAAAGCACAACAATCATACCATTCGAAGTGGGGCAGCGAGTCTTTAGCCCCAGGCCTGTCGGAACAGCCAGGTTTTAAGGGCTATGCGGAAGGCCTGGAGGGTGGTGAGGGTACGAATCTCCACGGGGAGTTCGTTCCAGAGGGTCGGAGCAGCCACAGAGAAGGCTCTCCTCCGGGTAGTCGCCAGTCGACACTGGCCGGTTGATGGAATTCGGAGGAGGCCTAGTCTGTGGGATCTAATTGGTCTAGTGGAGGTAACTAAACCACTCAGGACCCTGGGCAGTTATATTTCCTTTTTTGTTCTCATTTACCCTGCTGAAATGCTGGCAGGGTCTGTTCACACCAAAGGTCTCCTTTCCTTATTGGTTTTTCTTTTTTTGGGGGGGTGGGGTGGGGAGGCAAAATAAATAAATAATGAAGCAAATGAAACCCAGCCATTATGACACAAGATGCAATCCTCGTGATCTCAGGGTGCTTTGGAAACCACAGATGGAGTTGGGGGGGCTGCAGTCGGAGTGCTGCAGGAGCTAAATCTAATTATGTTCTTCAATTTGCATAATTACCTATGCAAGCAGAAGCATTATGCTGAGCTGCAGGACCAAACCATTACAAAACTGTATTAAATCTCACACAAGAATTTGCACGAGCTCTTCAAATGCTACCCTATTATGCATGGTTATTTGTAACCTTCTACCATTGCTTTTTTTTTGGGGGGGGGACACAGAATGTCGCACTTTAACAAACTGTGAACAAAATAAACTAGTCCAGGCTTAAGCCTAAATCAGCTTCCCCAGTTCAAGGCAGATAAACTGGGCAACTATCCTCTTCATCCTGTGTTAACAAAGGCCATGCTGGTTGAGGATAGTGTGAGTTGTAGTCTCACCCTTCTAAAGGGTACCAAGCTCGGGGAAGATTTAAGTTAGGGAAGGAAAAAAAGAAGAAAGTTGCCCTTGGCATTTTTTTAAAATCAGGAAATCGGAAGAGTGAAATAGTTTGTGGTCTGCCCTCAAGATGCATTTTCCTAGTTATCCATGGATGTTTGCCTTAATAGGCTTTAGTTTTAGTACTTGAATTGTTGGTAAGCGTCCTGAAATGCCCTGAGGTTTCTATTTTGTTCCAGGTATGTGACATGCAGGAACAGAAATATTCTGTCAAAGGCAGGTGTTATTCTATTGCCTTTTAAAATGACATTGCAATCTATCAATCTTAATGGATAGCTTCTTTTACAGCTGCTACCCAAAAAAGCTGCATGCAATGAATGAATCTTTTTTTAACCGTCCACTTTTAATTTTCTTTTCTAGCCTTATTATTGCTAGTAAATCTATGTTTGAGTTTGAGTTTGAGTTTTATTAGTATTTGTAGGCCGCCCTTTTCCCTGAGGGGACTCAGGGCGGCTCACACAAAACCGGGAAGGGGGAATACAGACATTAAGATAGAAACATATAATAAAATAATAGGCAACATACATTCATCATTCGGGAGGGGTAACTATCCTTATCCCCAGGCCTGTCGGGCGAGCCAGTTCTTCAAGGCTATGCGGAAGGCTTGGACGGTGGAGAGGGTACGAATCTCCACGGGGAGCTCGTTCCAAAGGGTCGGGGCTACTGCTGAGAAGGCCCTCCTCCTTGTAGTTGCCAGCCGACACTGGCTGGCCGATGGGATGCGGAGGAGGCCTAATCTATGGGATCTTATTGGTCGCAGGGATGTAATTGGCAGAAGGCGGTCTCTCAAGTATCCAGATCCACTGCCATGTAGGGCTTTATGGGTGACTAATAACACCTTGAAGCGCATCCGGAGATTGACAGGTAGCCAGCGCAGCTCGCGGAGGATAGGTGTTATGCGGGTGAATCGAAGTGCACCCGCAATCACTCGCGCGGCTGCGTTCTGCACTAACTGAAGCCGCCGGATGCTCTTCAAGGGCAGCCCCATGTAGAGCACATTGCAGTATTCCAGCCTAGAGGTCACAAGGGCCCGAGTGACTGTTGTGAGAGCCTCCCGATTCAGGTAGGGTCGCAACTGGCGCACCAGGCGAACCTGGGCGAATGCCCCCCTGGTCACAGCCGTTAAGTGGTGGTCAAATGACAGCTGTGGGTCCAGGAGGACTCCCAAGTTGCGAACCCTCTCTGAGGGGTATAAAATTTGACCCCCCAGCCTGAGTGGTGGAATATTAGTCAAATCTTTGGGAGGAAAACACAACAGCCACTCGGTCTTTTCTGGGTTGAGCACAAGCTTGTTAACCCTCATCCAGTCCATAACGGCCTCAAGGCCCCGGCTCATCACGTCTACCGCTTCATTGAGTTGGCACGGGGCGGACAGATACAATTGAGTATCGTCCGCATATTGATGGTATCTAATCCCGTGCCTGCGGATGATCTCTCCCAGCGGTTTCATGTAGATGTTGAATAGCAGGGGGGATAAGACCGAGCCCTGAGGCACCCCATAATTTAGGGGCCTAGGGGACGATCTCTGCCCCCCCACTAACACCGACTGCGACCTGTCCGAGAGGTAGGAGGAGAACCACCGTAGCACGGTGCCTCCCACTCCCACCTCCCGCAGTCGTCGCAGAAGGATACCATGGTCGATGGTATCGAAAGCCGCTGAGAGGTCAAGGAGGACCAGGATGGAGGAATGTCCTTCATCTCTGGCTCTCCAGAGATCATCAATCAATGCGACCAAAGCGGTTTCTGTGCTGTAACCGGGTCTGAAGCCTGACTGGAAGGGGTCTAGATAGTTTGCTTCCTCCAAGGACCGTTGGAGCTGGAAGGCCACCACCTTCTCAACAACCTTCCCCAAGAAGGGAAGGTTGGAGACTGGACGATAGCTATTAAGAACAGCTGGATCCAAGGATGGTTTCTTCAGGAGGGGTCTCACCACCGCCGCTTTCAGTGCGGCGGGGAAGTTCCCCTCCCGAAGGGAGGCGGTTACAACCGCCTGGATCCAGCCACGTGTCACCTCACTGCAGTTAGTAACCAGCCATGAGGGACACGGATCCAGAGCACAGGTGGAGGTACTTACAGCTCTCATGGCCTTGTCCACATCCCCGGGGGTAACGTCCTGAAACTCAACCCAGAGCTGTTCAACTAGGTCCCCCTGTGCCTCGGCTGGAACTGCGGGTGTGGAGTCCAAGTCCGACCGAAACCGAGCAATTTTGTCCGCTAAGAATTGGGCATACTCTTCAGCTCTGCCCTGCAAGGGTTCCCCCGCCTCCCTTTTGTTCAATAGGGAGCGGGTTATCCTAAACAGGGCGGCTGGGCGGGACTCAGCGGATGCAACCAGGGTGGCTATGTGAGATCGTTTTGCTGCCCTAAGTGCCCTGGTGTATTCCCTGGTGCAGGTGGTTACCATTGCTCGGTTCGATTCGGACTTATCGGACCTCCAACGGTGCTCTAGGCATCTCCTCCGGCGCTTCATCTCCCGGAGCTCCTCGGTGAACCAAGGGGGTCTCCGGGATCCGCCGCCTCGGAGGAGCCGCAGTGGCGCAATCCGGTCGAGGGCCTCCGACGCTGCCGAGTGCCACGCAGCAGCCAGAGTCTCCACCGGACTGTGGGCGAAAGTGTCAGGAATAACCCCAAGCTCTGTCTGGAACCTTGACGGTTCCATAAGGCGCCTGGGGCGGAACCACCTGGTCGGTTCCTCCTCCCTACAGTGGGGGTTTGGCCTCCGGAAGTCGAGCCTCAGTAGGCAGTGGTCTGACCACGACAGGGGTATGATGTCGCTCCCCCTCAGACCAAGATCACAAATCCACTGCTCCGAGAGAAATACAAGGTCAAGCATGTGACCCGCTGAATGGGTTGGGCCTCGAATTACTTGGGTCAAGCCCATGGCTGTCATGGAAGCCATGAACTCCTGCGCCCCATCAGAGTTTTCACCGAGCGACGGCAAATTAAAGTCCCCCAGGACCATCAACCTAGGGAACTCAATTGCCAGCTCGGCTACCGACTCGAGGAGCGAGGGGAGGGCTGCTGCAACGCTGTTGGGAGGCAGGTACGTTAGCAGCAAACCCACTTGACCCTTGAGGTCCAACTTTAACAGCAAAGACTCACACCCGACAATCTCCGGAGCAGGGACCCTACGAGGAACTAACGACTCCCGGATAACGGCGGCCACACCCCCACCCCTTCTTTGGGCTCTCGGCTGATGCAGCACCTGAAATCCTTCTGGGCACAGCTCTACAAGGGGGACTCCTCCCTCTGGGCCCAGCCAGGTTTCAGTAATACATGCCAGGTCTGCCCTCTCATCTAAAATTAAGTCCCGGACGAGAGGAGCTTTATGAACAACAGACCTGGCATTTAGCGACAACAGCCTGAGACCAGGGTCCTGACTACTTGCGCCATCTGGTCTTGGAGTGGGACTCCTAGGGCCGGAAGGAGGGATCTCTGTAATGTAGCGAACCCTCCTTCCCCGGTAATGGCCTGCCCTAAAGTCCCCGCCGTATCTGCCCCTCCCTGTTACGACCGCAATACCCCGACCCTCTCCCGTGTCTCTGGTCCCCTCAACCACCCCCGTGGCCCCCGCAACTCCCGGCAGGTCCTCCGAATCACACATACTCATACACTCCCCCAAACAGTCCCCACGTAAAAGTTAAAAAACACAAAATTTACAACAATATGATCATAAAAGTGGGACATTCATTCATCTCATACGTACCTCATGCATAGCCCATGCAAAGAAAGAAGAAAAAGATGGAAGAAAAGAAAGAAATAAGAAACTAAAATAATTGCGCAATTGATTAAAAGTTTAAAGTGCGAGTTCAGATTGTTGCCATCAGCTGTCCATCCGCAGCCCAGACCAAAGTTTCCTTCTGGGGGTAAAAACCAGTATAATAATGATGGTAACAGTCAGGGCTGAGACAAACAGGATCACAGGCCCTAGATATATGGGTGAGGGAAGTCTGGCAGGCAAAGTCCAAAGCGGCAGGAAACCAATGTTGGTGAAAAAGGCAGCGTTGATAGAAAAGGCAGCGTTGAAGAATAAGGCAGCGTTGGTAGAGGAAACAATGCTGGAGCAGGGGGCTATGTTGCTGGAAAGAGTAATAATAGTACCAGTAACAGCGTTGGTAAAGGGGACAGCATTGGTAAGGGGAGCAGTGCTGTTGAAGGCAATAGTGTCGCTGTAAAGCTGAGCTAAAATATGAGGGGGGGGAGGCATCCGGAAAAGGCTCCAGCCACGGCACGCACAGTCAGCCGCCCGCTTCGCCTAGGCCGAATAAAGCCCCCGTTCGAATTTCCCGACTCCAAACGATAGTAATAGACAGTCGACACAGTCAGAGTCACTATGAGTTCCCCAGGCTCCCCGAGCTGTCCGCCAAGCTGTTCGCCAAGCTTCAGAACTTGTAAAGAAGGGGTTAAAAAACCCCACCACTGCTGAAGCCGCCGCGAAACGCCCTCAATCGCCTCCGCTTCCACCGCTACCATAAGGCCGCTGTACTCGCCGCCAAGGGCGCCCAGCCGCTGCCGAAGCCGCCGCGAAACGCCCTCAGTCGCCTCCGCTTCCACCGCGACCATAAGGCCGCTGCGCCCGCCGGCAAGGACGCCCAGCCGCGTCGGAGAATCCGAGGCCCCAGCTCGGCAGAAGGCATCGGTCTCCCTCAACTCCTGGCCCGCACAAGTCCACCGAATCCCTGTCATCCCGGAGGACCCTGGCAGAGGCGGTAAGAAGCTGGTTCCACGGGCTCCCAATGCTTTTTTCCGTCAGATCATCTGCGACGAAGGAGCCCTGGCCGCCATTCCGATTCTCGCACATGTAGCGTTTTTGTGTGTGTGTCTCTCTCTCCCACCCCCATTTCATCTGCTCTCAGTGGTGGGTTTCAAAAATTGTTCGAACCTACTCTGTGGGTGTGGCCTCCTTTGTGGGAGTGGCTTGCCACCCATGTGACCGGATATGAAATTATGAATTAATATTTAGGTCGGTCCAAGTAGCTATTCAGAAACTCTGGCATTGAAGCATGCAAGTCTTAAAGCTGTCAAGTTACAATAGCCTAACCCTTTAGAAAAAAAAACTAGGGGTCTTCAAACCTGACAGCTTTAAGACTTGTGGACTTCAACTCCCAGAATTCCTCCTCCAGTCACGTTGGCTCAGGAACTCTGACATTGAAGCATGCAATTCTTAAAGCTGTCAAGTTACAAGATCCTTGCACCCCTAACCCTTTAGCAGTGGTGGGTTTCAAAAGATTTTTGGAACCTCTTCTGTAGGTGTGGCCTGCTTTCCGAGTCCACTGGTGGAATCTCTTCTAACCGGTCCGGTAGATTTGACGAACCGGTTCTACCGAATAGGTGCGAACTGGTAGGAACCCACCTCTGTCTGCTCTTATTGCACCCAGTAAATCTTTTTATTCTTTTTTTATACCTTCGAGTCACATGATTCTACATATACAGATGAGGAGTCATTGTTCACCAAATCTTATTTCTATTGGGTTAATGTCTCCAGCCTTACTGGGATCATCCATCACTTAGGCATTATTGCCCTTGAACCATAGTAGTTGCTTTGCCTCTTTCTTTTAACATGCATGAATAAATAGTCCTGGTCTGTCAGCTTTGCGACAGATGCCAAGAAGCCCAGAGCTCTGTTGCTCCAGTATGTAAGTCACTTTCTCCAACATTACAGATGTGTTCCAGATGTGATTTACAGAGTTGGCAAAAAAGGGGGGGGAAGTGCTTAAAAGACTCATTGCCATTTTCTAATATCGATATACATTGGGAAATTTGTGTATTTAAAAATGTGTATTCAAAGTTCAGATTTAGACTTTTACTTAATTTGCTTATTTATTTTTGTGAATGTTTTTATTGTTTTAATGTCTTTTTTAAATTGTTTTCCTTGTTTTAAAATTTTAGAATTGCAAGCCACCCAAACTCACTTGGTTGATTGTGTGGCTATAGAAATTAAATGAATGAGTGAATTGGAGATAATGAAAGAATAGATAAAAGTTAATTTTAATGATGGAAGTTTTATAATTCCATAGGTGACACTGATTTGCTCTTTACACAAGTTACCTCAGCATTTCATTTTTTTAAATTTATATTATTTTTTGTGACACACACACACACACACACACACACACACACACACCAGAAAAATTGATCAGCTGTGGCTCAGACCAACCTCATAATGAAGTTCTCCATACAATAGATTATGAGGAAATTTTTCTTACAACTTCCCAAACATAAATTTCTATGTAACAGAATTTTTGTTTAAAGAGCTTATTTAGAATTACTTCAGATTTTTTTTTCCTTTTAGGATCTTTTTAGATTCTTACCACATATCTTTTGTTCACTCTGAAGCCACCCTGGCTGCTTACATCTATTTTGAGAAAACCCATATGGATGAATTCTCTCCTGATGTCTTTATGGGTGATTAAACAAAGTATGGATATAGTAGATCAGTGATGGAAAACCTCTTTTGGCATCAAATGCTGAAAAGCCTTGTGGAAATGTCATGCACGTGCACGAATGTTTGTTAGGGCCGTGCTCCCAAAAAGCCAAACATTCTAATGCGCATGCACGCCCAACTATCAGCTAGCTGGCGCGCATGCACACACCGGTTTTCGGCACTGCTGCACGCATGAAGGGATTGCCCTCTGGTTTAGCCAAACTTCCAGGTTCTGGTGCATATGCGCATCTGACAATCAGCTGGCCAGCGTGCATGTCTTATATGTCTTATACTGTCTTATATGTAAAAGTCTGTCCCCCGCTTCCTTTTGATTGTGAGCCGCCCTGAGTCCCCCCAGGGAAAAGGGCGGCATACAAATAAACAATACCAAACAATACCAATGTGCACAGCTGATTTTTGGCACTGCCGCTTGCGCGAAGAACAGCTGATCATTGTGCATGCATGTGCCCTAGAAACCCAGAAGACAAACATGCAAAGCAATGCATGCCATGTGACATGACTTCACGTGCCAATTTGGGCACACGTGCCATAGCTTCGCCATCATGATAGTAGAAAAATGCTTGTACAATGAAAGAGAACATATTAACTCACATACATACTCGGCCTTCTTGACTGCATTGAAAATAAATCCAACGATTAAATATTTAATTTAATTGGATGATTTTTTTTTTGTATTTTGTATATGCATATTTTTATAGTATGCCATTTGTATAGTTTGATCTTTTTAATAGTGTAGCCACTTGGAGTTACACTGTGGCAAGATGGGTAACCAATAAATAAATAAGAACAGACCACTGCACTAATGGGAATACAACTGAAATGTTCTCCTTTGAAAGAAAGTTGAACTCTTCTTTTTCTTCATGCTGAATGAAAACTGCTAGGAAAAAAACAGGTTTTTGCTTCCCCCATAATTTTGAAAGAAAGTGAAGGAGGAAGAATAGCCTTCAATAATTGAATGAGGGAAAGTGACTGCTGGGAAAATATGTAGGGAGTACATTTAATATGAACTCTTTGAAATTTGTCATGTCCATAACTATTTCAAATTTAGCACACAGAGTGAAGGACATAATTAAAAATGCTTACTTAGAGGTATGAAGTGATGGGCTCCGAATCCAATGGCGATGACTATTTTGATCAGCAAATTCACAGGGAGCTAACCCTAAGTGGAATTTTCCCCAATGGCATTTCCCCATGTATTTTGCCGGGAAATGTACATAAAGCCACCTCAAAAGGCGTGCTCCCTCCTGACCATACCGATGCGCTCCGAATCCAATTGCGATGTCCGTTTTGTTCTGCGAATTCATGGACAGCTAACCCTAACCCTAAGTGGAATTTTCCCCAAAGGCATTCCCCATGTATTTTACTAGGAAATATACATAAGTCTGGTTAAAAATTCGTGCTCCCTCCTAACCATATTGATGGGCTCCAAATACAATGGCAATGTCCGTTTTGCTCTGCGAATTCATGGACAGCTAACCCTAACCCTAAGTGGAATTTTCCCCAAAGGCATTCCCCATGTATTTTACTAGGAAATATACATAAGTCTGGTTAAAAATTCATGCTCCCTCCTAACCATACTGATGGGCTCCAAATCCAATGGCGATGTCCGTTTTCCTCTGCGAATTCATCGAGAGGTAACCCTAACCCTAAGTGGAATTTTCCCAAAAGGCATTTCCCCATGTATTTTACTAGGAAATATACATAAGTCTGGTTAAAAAGTCATGCTCCCTCCTAACCATACTGATGGGCTACAAATCCAATGGCGATGTCTGTTTTGCTCTGCAAATTCATGGAGAGCTAACCCTAACCCTAAGTGGAATTTTCCCCAATGGCATTCCCCATGTATTTTACTAGGAAATATACATAAGTCTGGTTAAAAATTCGTGCTCCCTCCTAACCATACTGATGGGCTCCAAATCCAATGGCGATGTCCATTTTGCTCTTCAAATTCATGGAGAGCTAACCCTAACCCTAAGTGGAATTTTCCCCAATGGCTTTCCCCATGTATTTTACTAGGAAATATACATAAGTCTGGTTAAAAAGTCCTTCTCCCTCCTAACCATACTGATGGGCTCCAAATCTAATGGCAATGTCCATTTTGCTCTGCGAATTCATGGAGAGCTAACCCTAACCCTAAGTGGAATTTTCCCCAATGGCATTCCCCATGTATTTTACTAGGAAATATACATAAGTCTGGTTAAAAAGTCGTGCTCCCTCTTAACCATACTGATGGGCTCCAAAGCCAATGGCGATGTCCGTTTTGGTCTGCGAATTCATCGAGAGGTAACCCTAACCCTAAGTGGAATTTTCCCCAATGGCATTCCCCATGTATTTTACTAGGAAATATACATAAGTCTAATTAAAAAGTCATGCTCCCTCCTAACCATACTGATGGGCTACAAATCCAATGGCGATGTCTGTTTTGCTCTGCAAATTCATGGAGAGCTAACCCTAACCCTAAGTGGAATTTTCCCCAATGGCATTCCCCATGTATTTTACTAGGAAATATGCATAAGTCTAATTAAAAAGTCATGCTCCCTCCTAACCATACTGATGGGCTCCAAATCCAATGGCGATGTCCATTTTGCTCTGCGAATTCATGGAGAGCTAACCCTAACCCTAAGTGGAATTTTCCCCAATGGCATTGCCCATGTATTTTACTAGGAAATATACATAAGTCTGGTTAAAAAGTCGTGCTCCCTCGTAACCATACTGATGGGCTCCAAATCCAATGGCGATGTCCGTTTTGCTCTGCGAATTCATGGAGAGCTAACCCTAACCCTAAGTGGAATTTTCCCCAAAGGCATTTCCCCATGTATATTACTAAGAAATAAACATAAGTCTGGTTAAAATGTCGTGCTCCCTCCTAACCACACTGATGGACTCCAAATCCAATGGCGATGTCCGTTTTGCTCTTCGAATTCATGGAGAGCTAACCCTAACCCTAAGTGGAATTTTCCCCAAAGGCATTTCCCCATGTATTTTACTAGGAAATATACATAAGTCTGGTTAAAAAGTCATGCTCCCTCCTAACCATACTGATGGGCTCCAAATCCAATGGCGATGTCCGTTTTGGTCTGCGAATTCATGGAGAGCTAACCATAACCCTAAGTGGAATTTTCCCCAAAGGCATTCCCCATGTATTTTACTAGGAAATATACATAAGTCTGGTTAAAAATTCGTGCTCCCTGCTAACCATACTGATGGGCTCCAAATACAATGGCAATGTCCGTTTTGCTCTGCGAATTCATGGAGAGCTAACCCTAACCCTAAGTGGAATTTTCCCCAAAGGCATTTCCCCATGTATTTTACTAGGAAATATACATAAGTCTGGTTAAAAAGTCATGCTCCCTCCTAACCATACTGATGGGCTCCAAATCCAATGGCGATGTCCGTTTTGGTCTGCGAATTCATGGAGAGCTAACCATAACCCTAAGTGGAATTTTCCCCAAAGGCATTCCCCATGTATTTTACTAGGAAATATACATAAGTCTGGTTAAAAATTCGTGCTCCCTCCTAACCATATTGATGGGCTCCAAATACAATGGCGATGTCCGTTTTGGTCTGCGAATTCATGGAGAGCTAACCCTAACCCTAAGTGGAATTTTCCCCAAAGGCATTTCCCCATGTATATTACTAAGAAATAAACATAAGTCTGGTTAAAATGTCGTGCTCCCTCCTAACCACACTGATGGACTCCAAATCCAATGGCGATGTCCGTTTTGGTCTGCGAATTCATGGAGAGCTAACCCTAACCCTAAGTGGAATTTTCCCCAATGGCTTTCCCCATGTATTTTACTAGGAAATATACATAAGTCTGGTTAAAAAGTCGTGCTCCCTCTTAACCATACTGATGGGCTCCAAAGCCAATGGCGATGTCCGTTTTGCTCTGCAAATTCATCGAGAGGTAACCCTAACCCTAAGTGGAATTTTCCCCAATGGCATTCCCGATGTATTTTACTAGGAAATATACATAAGTCTAATTAAAAAGTCATGCTCCCTCCTAACCATACTGATGGGCTCCAAATCCAATGGCGATGTCCGTTTTGGTCTGCGAATTCATGGAGAGCTAACCATAACCCTAAGTGGAATTTTCCCCAATGGCATTCCCCATGTATTTTACCAGGAAATATACATAAGTCTGGTTAAAAAGTCGTGCTCCCTCCTAACCATACTGATGGGCTCCAAATCCAATGGCGATGTCCGTTTTGCTCTGCGAATTCATGGAGAGCTAACCCTAACCCTAAGTGGAATTTTCCCCAAAGGCATTTCCCCATGTATATTACTAAGAAATAAACGTAAGTCTGGTTAAAAAGTCCTGCTCCCTCCTAACCATACTGATCGGCTCCAAATCCAATGGCGATGTCCGTTTTGCTCTGCGAATTCATGGAGAGCTAACCCTAACCCTAACTAGAATTTTCCCCAAAGGCATTTCCCCATGTATTTTACTAGGAAATATACATAAGTCTGGTTACAAAGTCATGCTCCCTCCTAACCATACTGATCGGCTCCAAATCCAATGGCGATGTCCGTTTTGCTCTGCGAATTCATGGAGAGCTAACCCTAACCCTAAGTAGAATTTTCCCCAATGGCATTCCCCATGTATTTTACTAGGAAACATACATAAGTCTGGTTAAAAAGTCATGCTCCCTCCTAACCATACTGATGGGCTCGAAATCCAATGGCGATGTCCGTTTTGGTCTGCGAATTCATGGAGAGCTAACCCTAACCCTAAGTGGAATTTTCCCCAAAGGCATTACCCATGTATTTTACTAGGAAATATACATAAGTCTGGTTAAAAAGTCGTGCTCCCTCCTAACCATACTGATGGGCTCCAAATGTAATGCCGAAGTCCATTTTGCTCTGCGAATTCATGGAGAGCTAACCCTAACGCTAAGTGGAATTTTCCCCAATGGCATTTCCCCATGTATTTTACTAGGAAATATACATAAGTCTGGTTAAAAAGTCGTGCTCCCTCCTAACCATACTGATGGGCTCCAAATCCAATGGCGATGTCCGTTTTGCTCTGCAAATTCATGGAGAGCTAACCCTAACCCTAAGTGGAATTTTCCCCAAAGGCATTTCCCCATGTATATTACTAAGAAATAAACATAAGTCTGGTTAAAATGTCGTGCTCCCTCCTAACCACACTGATGGACTCCAAATCCAATGGCGATGTCCGTTTTGCTCTTCGAATTCATGGAGAGCTAACCCTAACCCTAAGTGGAATTTTCCCCAAAGGCATTTCCCCATGTATTTTACTAGGAAATATACATAAGTCTGGTTAAAAAGTCATGCTCCCTCCTAACCATACTGATGGGCTCCAAATCCTATGGCGATGTCCGTTTTGGTCTGCGAATTCATGGAGAGCTAACCATAACCCTAAGTGGAATTTTCCCCAAAGGCATTCCCCATGTATTTTACTAGGAAATATACATAAGTCTGGTTAAAAATTCGTGCTCCCTCCTAACCATACTGATGGGCTCCAAATACAATGGCAATGTCCGTTTTGCTCTGCGAATTCATGGAGAGCTAACCCTAACCCTAAGTGGAATTTTCCCCAAAGGCATTTCCCCATGTATTTTACTAGGAAATATACATAAGTCTGGTTAAAAAGTCATGCTCCCTCCTAACCATACTGATGGGCTCCAAATCTAATGGCAATGTCCATTTTGCTCTGCGAATTCATGGAGAGCTAACCCTAACCCTAAGTGGAATTTTCCCCAATGGCATTCCCCATGTATTTTACTAGGAAATATACATAAGTCTGGTTAAAAAGTCGTGCTCCCTCTTAACCATACTGATGGGCTCCAAAGCCAATGGCGATGTCCGTTTTGCTCTGCGAATTCATCGAGAGGTAACCCTAACCCTAAGTGGAATTTTCCCCAATGGCATTCCCCATGTATTTTACTAGGAAATATACATAAGTCTAATTAAAAAGTCATGCTCCCTCCTAACCATACTGATGGGCTACAAATCCAATGGCGATGTCTGTTTTGCTCTGCAAATTCATGGAGAGCTAACCCTAACCCTAAGTGGAATTTTCCCCAATGGCATTCCCCATGTATTTTACTAGGAAATATGCATAAGTCTGGTTAAAATGTCGTGCTCCCTCCTAACCACACTGATGGACTCCAAATCCAATGGCGATGTCCGTTTTGCTCTTCGAATTCATGGAGAGCTAACCCTAACCCTAAGTGGAATTTTCCCCAATGGCATTCCCCATGTATTTTACTAGGAAATATACATAAGTCTGGTTAAAAAGTCATGCTCCCTCCTAACCATACCGATGCGCTCCGAATCCAATGGCGATGTCCATTTTGTTCTGCGAATTCATGGACAGCTAACCCTAACCCTAAGTGGAATTTTCCCCAATGGCATTCCCCATGTATTTTACTAGGAAATATACATAAGTCTGGTTAAAAAGTCATTCTCCCTCCTAACCATACTGATGGGCTCCAAATCCAATGGCGATGTCCGTTTTGTTCTGCGAATTCATGGACAGCTAACCCTAACCCTAAGTGGAATTTTCCCCAATGGCATTCCCCATGTATTTTACTAGGAAATATACATAAGTCTGGTTAAAAAGTCATTCTCCCTCCTAACCATACTGATGGGCTCCAAATCCAATGGCGATGTCCATTTTGCTCTGCGAATTCATGGAGAGCTAACCCTAACCCTAAGTGGAATTTTCCCCAAAGGCATTCCCCATGTATTTTACTAGGAAATATACATAAGTCTGGTTAAAAAGTCATGCTCCCTCCTAACCATACCGATGCGCTCCGAATCCAATGGCGATGTCCATTTTGTTCTGCGAATTCATGGACAGCTAACCCTAACCCTAAGTGGAATTTTCCCCAATGGCATTCCCCATGTATTTTACTAGGAAATATACATAAGTCTGGTTAAAAAGTCATTCTCCCTCCTAACCACACTGATGGACTCCAAATCCAATGGCGATGTCCGTTTTGTTCTGCGAATTCATGGACAGCTAACCCTAACCCTAAGTGGAATTTTCCCCAATGGCATTCCCCATGTATTTTACTAGGAAATATACATAAGTCTGGTTAAAAAGTCATTCTCCCTCCTAACCATACTGATCGGCTCCAAATCCAATGGCGATGTCCGTTTTGCTCTGCGAATTCATGGAGAGCTAACCCTAACCCTAAGTAGAATTTTCCCCAATGGCATTCCCCATGTATTTTACAAGGAAATATACATAAGTCTGGTTAAAAAGTCATGCTCCCTCTAAACCATACTGATGGGCTCCAAATCCAATGGCGATGTCCGTTTTGCTCTGCGAATTCATGGAGAGCTAACCCTAACCCT
Source organism: Thamnophis sirtalis (assembly GCF_051295495.1). NCBI lineage: Eukaryota > Metazoa > Chordata > Lepidosauria > Squamata > Natricidae > Thamnophis > Thamnophis sirtalis. The sequence goes on from NW_028261383.1 coordinate 905,898, forward strand.
AACTAGAATTTTCCCCAAAGGCATTTCCCCATGTATTTTACTAGCAAATATACATAAGTCTGGTTACAAAGTCATGCTCCCTCCTAACCATACTGATCGGCTCCAAATCCAATGGCGATGTCCGTTTTGCTCTGCGAATTCATGGAGAGCTAACCCTAACCCTAAGTAGAATTTTCCCCAATGGCATTCCCCATGTGTTTTACTAGGAAACATACATAAGTCTGGTTAAAAAGTCATGCTCCCTCCTAACCATACTGATGGGCTCCAAATCCAATGGCGATGTCCGTTTTGGTCTGCGAATTCATGGAGAGCTAACCCTAACCCTAAGTGGAATTTTCCCCAAAGGCATTCCCCATGTATTTTACTAGGAAATATACATAAGTCTGGTTAAAAAGTCGTGCTCCCTCCTAACCATACTGATGGGCTCCAAATGTAATGCCGAAGTCCATTTTGCTCTGCGAATTCATGGAGAGCTAACCCTAACGCTAAGTGGAATTTTCCCCAATGGCATTTCCCCATGTATTTTACTAGGAAATATACATAAGTCTGGTTAAAAAGTCGTGCTCCCTCCTAACCATACTGATGGGCTCCAAATCCAATGGCGATGTCCGTTTTGCTCTGCAAATTCATGGAGAGCTAACCCTAACCCTAAGTGGAATTTTCCCCAAAGGCATTTCCCCATGTATATTACTAAGAAATAAACATAAGTCTGGTTAAAACATCGTGCTCCCTCCTAACCATACTTATGGACTCCAAATCCAATGGCGATGTCCGTTTTGCTCTTCGAATTCATGAAGAGCTAACCCTAACCCTAAGTGGAATTTTCCCCAAAGGCATTTCCCCATGTATTTTACTAGGAAATATACATAAGTCTGGTTAAAAAGTCATGCTCCCTCCTAACCATACTGATGGGCTCCAAATCCAATGGCGATGTCCGTTTTGGTCTGCGAATTCATGGAGAGCTAACCCTAACCCTAAGTGGAATTTTCCCCAAAGGCATTCCCCATTTATTTTACTTGGAAATATACATAAGTCTGGTTAAAAAGTCGTGCTCCCTCCTAACCATACTGATGGGCTCCAAATCCAATGGCGATGTCCGTTTTGCTCTTCGAATTCATTGAGAGCTAACCCTAACCCTAAGTGGAATTTTCCCCAATGGCATTCCCGATGTATTTTACTAGGAAATATACATAAGTCTGGTTAAAAAGTCGTTCTCCCTCCTAACCATACTGATGGGCTCCAAATCTAATGGCGATGTCCGTTTTGCTCTGCCAATTCATGGAGAGCTAAACCTAACCCTAAGTGGAATTTTCCCCAATGGCATTCCCCATGTATTTTACTAGGAAACCTACATAAGTCTGGTTAAAAATTCCTTCTCCCTCCTAACCATACTGATGGGCTCCAAATCCAATGGCGATGTCCGTTTTGCTCTGCGAATTCATCGAGAGCTAACCCTAACCCTAAGTGGAATTTTCCCCAATGGCATTCCCCATGTATTTTACTAGGAAATATACATAAGTCTGGTTAAAAATTCGTGCTCCCTCCTAACCATATTGATGGGCTCCAAATACAATGGCAATGTCCGTTTTGCTCTGCAAATTCATGGAGAGCTAACCCTAACCCTAAGTGGAATTTTCCCCAATGGCATTCCCCATGTATTTTACTAGGAAATATACATAAGTCTGGTTAAAAATTCGTGCTCCCTCCTAACCATACTGATGGGCTCCAAATCCAATGGCGATGTCCATTTTGCTCTTCAAATTCATGGAGAGCTAACCCTAACCCTAAGTGGAATTTTCCCCAATGGCTTTCCCCATGTATTTTACTAGGAAATATACATAAGTCTGGTTAAAAAGTCCTTCTCCCTCCTAACCATACTGATGGGCTCCAAATCTAATGGCAATGTCCATTTTGCTCTGCGAATTCATGGAGAGCTAACCCTAACCCTAAGTGGAATTTTCCCCAATGGCATTCCCCATGTATTTTACTAGGAAATATACATAAGTCTGGTTAAAAAGTCGTGCTCCCTCTTAACCATACTGATGGGCTCCAAAGCCAATGGCGATGTCCGTTTTGCTCTGCGAATTCATGGAGAGCTAACCCTAACCCTAAGTGGAATTTTCCCCAAAGGCATTCCCCATTTATTTTACTTGGAAATATACATAAGTCTGGTTAAAAAGTCGTGCTCCCTCCTAACCATACTGATGGGCTCCAAATCCAATGGCGATGTCCGTTTTGCTCTTCGAATTCATTGAGAGCTAACCCTAACCCTAAGTGGAATTTTCCCCAATGGCATTCCCGATGTATTTTACTAGGAAATATACATAAGTCTGGTTAAAAAGTCGTTCTCCCTCCTAACCATACTGATGGGCTCCAAATCTAATGGCGATGTCCGTTTTGCTCTGCGAATTCATGGAGAGCTAACCCTAACCCTAAGTGGAATTTTCCCCAAAGCATTCCCCATGTATTTTACTAGGAAATATACATAAGTCTGGTTAAAAAGTCGTGCTCCCTTCTATCCATACTGATGGGCTCCAAATCCAATGGCGATGTCGGTTTTGCTCTGCGAATTCATGGAGAGCTAAACCTAACCCTAAGTGGAATTTTCCCCAATGGCATTCCCCATGTATTTTACTAGGAAACCTACATAAGTCTGGTTAAAAATTCGTGCTCCCTCCTAACCATATTGATGGGCTCCAAATACAATGGCAATGTCCGTTTTGCTCTGCGAATTCATCGAGAGCTAACCCTAACCCTAAGTGGAATTTTCCCCAATGGCATTCCCCATGTATTTTACTAGGAAATATACATAAGTCTGGTTAAAAATTCATGCTCCCTCCTAACCATCCTGATGGGCTCCAAATCCAATGGCGATGTCCGTTTTCCTCTGCGAATTCATCGAGAGGTAACCCTAACCCTAAGTGGAATTTTCCCAAAAGGCATTTCCCCATGTATTTTACTAGGAAATATACATAAGTCTGGTTAAAAAGTCATGCTCCCTCCTAACCATACTGATGGGCTACAAATCCAATGGCGATGTCTGTTTTGCTCTGCAAATTCATGGAGAGCTAACCCTAACCCTAAGTGGAATTTTCCCCAATGGCATTCCCCATGTATTTTACTAGGAAATATACATAAGTCTGGTTAAAAATTCGTGCTCCCTCCTAACCAAACTGATGGGCTCCAAATCCAATGGCGATGTCCATTTTGCTCTTCAAATTCATGGAGAGCTAACCCTAACCCTAAGTGGAATTTTCCCCAATGGCATTGCCCATGTATTTTACTAGGAAATATACATAAGTCTGGTTAAAAAGTCGTGCTCCCTCGTAACCATACTGATGGGCTCCAAATCCAATGGCGATGTCCGTTTTGCTCTGCGAATTCATGGAGAGCTAACCCTAACCCTAAGTGGAATTTTCCCCAAAGGCATTTCCCCATGTATATTACTAAGAAATAAACATAAGTCTGGTTAAAAAGTCGTGCTCCCTCCTAACCATACTGATGGGCTCCAAATCCAATGGCGATGTCCGTTTTGGTCTGCGAATTCATGGAGAGCTAACCATAACCCTAAGTGGAATTTTCCCCAATGGCATTCCCCATGTATTTTACCAGGAAATATACATAAGTCTGGTTAAAAAGTCGTGCTCCCTCCTAACCATACTGATGGGCTCCAAATCCAATGGCGATGTCCGTTTTGCTCTGCGAATTCATGGAGAGCTAACCCTAACCCTAAGTGGAATTTTCCCCAATGGCATTCCCCATGTATTTTACAAGGAAATATACATAAGTCTGGTTAAAAAGTCATGCTCCCTCTAAACCATACTGATGGGCTCCAAATCCAATGGCGATGTCCGTTTTGCTCTGCGAATTCATGGAGAGCTAACCCTAACCCTAACTAGAATTTTCCCCAAAGGCATTTCCCCATGTATTTTACTAGGAAATATACATAAGTCTGGTTACAAAGTCATGCTCCCTCCTAACCATACTGATCGGCTCCAAATCCAATGGCGATGTCCGTTTTGCTCTGCGAATTCATGGGGAGCTAACCCTCACCCTAAGTGGAATTTTCGCCAATGGCATTACCCATGTATTTTCCTAGGAAATATACATAAGTCTGGTTAAAAAGTCATGCTCCCTCCTAACCATACTGATGGGCTCCAAATCCAATGGCGATGTCCGTTTTGGTCTGCGAATTCATGGAGAGCTAACCCTAACCCTAAGTGGAATTTTCCCCAAAGGCATTACCCATGTATTTTACTAGGAAATATACATAAGTCTGGTTAAAAAGTCGTGCTCCCTCTTAACCATACTGATGGGCTCCAAAGCCAATGGCGATGTCCGTTTTGCTCTGCGAATTCATGGAGAGCTAACCCTAACCCTAAGTGGAATTTTCCCCAAAGGCATTCCCCATTTATTTTACTTGGAAATATACATAAGTCTGGTTAAAAAGTCGTGCTCCCTCCTAACCATACTGATGGGCTCCAAATCCAATGGCGATGTCCGTTTTGCTCTTCGAATTCATTGAGAGCTAACCCTAACCCTAAGTGGAATTTTCCCCAATGGCATTCCCGATGTATTTTACTAGGAAATATACATAAGTCTGGTTAAAAAGTCGTTCTCCCTCCTAACCATACTGATGGGCTCCAAATCTAATGGCGATGTCCGTTTTGCTCTGCGAATTCATGGAGAGCTAACCCTAACCCTAAGTGGAATTTTCCCCAAAGCATTCCCCATGTATTTTACTAGGAAATATACATAAGTCTGGTTAAAAAGTCGTGCTCCCTTCTATCCATACTGATGGGCTCCAAATCCAATGGCGATGTCGGTTTTGCTCTGCGAATTCATGGAGAGCTAAACCTAACCCTAAGTGGAATTTTCCCCAATGGCATTCCCCATGTATTTTACTAGGAAACCTACATAAGTCTGGTTAAAAATTCGTGCTCCCTCCTAACCATATTGATGGGCTCCAAATACAATGGCAATGTCCGTTTTGCTCTGCGAATTCATCGAGAGCTAACCCTAACCCTAAGTGGAATTTTCCCCAATGGCATTCCCCATGTATTTTACTAGGAAATATACATAAGTCTGGTTAAAAATTCATGCTCCCTCCTAACCATCCTGATGGGCTCCAAATCCAATGGCGATGTCCGTTTTCCTCTGCGAATTCATCGAGAGGTAACCCTAACCCTAAGTGGAATTTTCCCAAAAGGCATTTCCCCATGTATTTTACTAGGAAATATACATAAGTCTGGTTAAAAAGTCATGCTCCCTCCTAACCATACTGATGGGCTACAAATCCAATGGCGATGTCTGTTTTGCTCTGCAAATTCATGGAGAGCTAACCCTAACCCTAAGTGGAATTTTCCCCAATGGCATTCCCCATGTATTTTACTAGGAAATATACATAAGTCTGGTTAAAAATTCGTGCTCCCTCCTAACCAAACTGATGGGCTCCAAATCCAATGGCGATGTCCATTTTGCTCTTCAAATTCATGGAGAGCTAACCCTAACCCTAAGTGGAATTTTCCCCAATGGCATTGCCCATGTATTTTACTAGGAAATATACATAAGTCTGGTTAAAAAGTCGTGCTCCCTCGTAACCATACTGATGGGCTCCAAATCCAATGGCGATGTCCGTTTTGCTCTGCGAATTCATGGAGAGCTAACCCTAACCCTAAGTGGAATTTTCCCCAAAGGCATTTCCCCATGTATATTACTAAGAAATAAACATAAGTCTGGTTAAAAAGTCGTGCTCCCTCCTAACCATACTGATGGGCTCCAAATCCAATGGCGATGTCCGTTTTGGTCTGCGAATTCATGGAGAGCTAACCATAACCCTAAGTGGAATTTTCCCCAATGGCATTCCCCATGTATTTTACCAGGAAATATACATAAGTCTGGTTAAAAAGTCGTGCTCCCTCCTAACCATACTGATGGGCTCCAAATCCAATGGCGATGTCCGTTTTGCTCTGCGAATTCATGGAGAGCTAACCCTAACCCTAAGTGGAATTTTCCCCAATGGCATTCCCCATGTATTTTACAAGGAAATATACATAAGTCTGGTTAAAAAGTCATGCTCCCTCTAAACCATACTGATGGGCTCCAAATCCAATGGCGATGTCCGTTTTGCTCTGCGAATTCATGGAGAGCTAACCCTAACCCTAACTAGAATTTTCCCCAAAGGCATTTCCCCATGTATTTTACTAGGAAATATACATAAGTCTGGTTACAAAGTCATGCTCCCTCCTAACCATACTGATCGGCTCCAAATCCAATGGCGATGTCCGTTTTGCTCTGCGAATTCATGGGGAGCTAACCCTCACCCTAAGTGGAATTTTCGCCAATGGCATTACCCATGTATTTTCCTAGGAAATATACATAAGTCTGGTTAAAAAGTCATGCTCCCTCCTAACCATACTGATGGGCTCCAAATCCAATGGCGATGTCCGTTTTGGTCTGCGAATTCATGGAGAGCTAACCCTAACCCTAAGTGGAATTTTCCCCAAAGGCATTACCCATGTATTTTACTAGGAAATATACATAAGTCTGGTTAAAAAGTCATGCTCCCTCCTAACCATACTGATGGGCTCCAAATGTAATGCCGAAGTCCATTTTGCTCTGCGAATTCATGGAGAGCTAACCCTAACCCTAAGTGGAATTTTCCCCAATGGCATTTCCCCATGTATTTTACTAGGAAATATACATAAGTCTGGTTAAAAAGTCGTGCTCCCTCCTAACCATACTGATGGGCTCCAAATCCAATGGCGATGTCCGTTTTGCTCTGCAAATTCATGGAGAGCCAACCCTAACCCTAAGTGGAATTTTCCCCAAAGGCATTTCCCCATGTATATTACTAAGAAATAAACATAAGTCTGGTTAAAACATCGTGCTCCCTCCTAACCATACTTATGGACTCCAAATCCAATGGCGATGTCCGTTTTGCTCTTCGAATTCATGAAGAGCTAACCTTAACCCTAAGTGGAATTTTCCCCAAAGGCATTTCCCCATGTATTTTACTAGGAAATATACATAAGTCTGGTTAAAAAGTCATGCTCCCTCCTAACCATACTGATGGGCTCCAAATCCAATGGCGATGTCCGTTTTGGTCTGCGAATTCATGGAGAGCTAACCCTAACCCTAAGTGGAATTTTCCCCAAAGGCATTCCCCATTTATTTTACTTGGAAATATACATAAGTATGGTTAAAAAGTCGTGCTCCCTCCTAACCATACTGATGGGCTCCAAATCCAATGGCGATGTCCGTTTTGCTCTTCGAATTCATTGAGAGCTAACCCTAACCCTAAGTGGAATTTTCCCCAATGGCATTCCCGATGTATTTTACTAGGAAATATACATAAGTCTGGTTAAAAAGTCGTTCTCCCTCCTAACCATACTGATGGGCTCCAAATCTAATGGCGATGTCCGTTTTGCTCTGCGAATTCATGGAGAGCTAACCCTAACCCTAAGTGGAATTTTCCCCAAAGCATTCCCCATGTATTTTACTAGGAAATATACATAAGTCTGGTTAAAAAGTCGTGCTCCCTTCTAACCATACTGATGGGCTCCAAATCCAATGGCGATGTCGGTTTTGCTCTGCGAATTCATGGAGAGCTAAACCTAACCCTAAGTGGAATTTTCCCCAATGGCATTCCCCATGTATTTTACTAGGAAACCTACATAAGTCTGGTTAAAAATTCCTTCTCCCTCCTAACCATACTGATGGGCTCCAAATCCAATGGCGATGTCCGTTTTACTCTGCGAATTCATCGAGAGCTAACCCTAACCCTAAGTGGAATTTTCCCCAATGGCATTCCCAATGTATTTTACTAGGAAATATACATAAGTCTGGTTAAAAAGTCGTGCTCCCTCCTAACCATACTGATGGGCTCCAAATCCAATGGCGATGTCCGTTTTGCTCTGCGAATTCATCGAGAGCTAACCCTAACCCTAAGTGGAATTTTCCCCAAAGGCATTCCCCATGTATTTTACTTGGAAATATACATAAGTCTGGTTACAAAGTCATGCTCCCTCCTAACCATACTGATCGGCTCCAAATCCAATGGCGATGTCCGTTTTGCTCTGCGAATTCATCGAGAGCTAACCCTAAACCTAAGTAGAATTTTCCCCAATGGCATTTCCCCATGTATTTTACTAGGAAATATACATAAGTCTGGTTAAAAAGTCATGCTCCCTCCTAACCATACTGATGGGCTCCAAATCCAATGGCGATGTCCGTTTTGGTCTGCGAATTCATGGAGAGCTAACCCTAACCCTAAGTGGAATTTTCCCCAAAGGCATTCCCCATGTATTTTACTAGGAAATATACATAAGTCTGGTTACAAAGTCGTGCTCCCTCCTAACCATACTGATGGGCTCCAAATCCAATGGCGATGTCCGTTTTGCTCTGCGAATTCATGGAGAGCTAACCCTAACCCTAAGTGGAATTTTCCCCAAAGGCATTCCCCATGTATTTTACTAGGAAATATACATAATTCTGGTTAAAAAGTCGTGCTCCCTCCTAACCATACTGATGGGCTCCAAATCCAATGGCGATGTCGGTTTTGCTCTACGAATTCATGGAGAGCTAACCCTAACCCTAAGTGGAATTTTCCCCAAAGGCATTTCCCCATGTATATTACTAAGAAATAAACATAAGTCTGGTTAAAACATCGTGCTCCCTCCTAACCATACTTATGGACTCCAAATCCAATGGCGATGTCCGTTTTGCTCTTCGAATTCATGAAGAGCTAACCTTAACCCTAAGTGGAATTTTCCCCAAAGGCATTTCCCCATGTATTTTACTAGGAAATATACATAAGTCTGGTTAAAAAGTCATGCTCCCTCCTAACCATACTGATGGGCTCCAAATCCAATGGCGATGTCCGTTTTGGTCTGCGAATTCATGGAGAGCTAACCCTAACCCTAAGTGGAATTTTCCCCAAAGGCATTCCCCATTTATTTTACTTGGAAATATACATAAGTATGGTTAAAAAGTCGTGCTCCCTCCTAACCATACTGATGGGCTCCAAATCCAATGGCGATGTCCGTTTTGCTCTTCGAATTCATTGAGAGCTAACCCTAACCCTAAGTGGAATTTTCCCCAATGGCATTCCCGATGTATTTTACTAGGAAATATACATAAGTCTGGTTAAAAAGTCGTTCTCCCTCCTAACCATACTGATGGGCTCCAAATCTAATGGCGATGTCCGTTTTGCTCTGCGAATTCATGGAGAGCTAACCCTAACCCTAAGTGGAATTTTCCCCAAAGCATTCCCCATGTATTTTACTAGGAAATATACATAAGTCTGGTTAAAAAGTCGTGCTCCCTTCTAACCATACTGATGGGCTCCAAATCCAATGGCGATGTCGGTTTTGCTCTGCGAATTCATGGAGAGCTAAACCTAACCCTAAGTGGAATTTTCCCCAATGGCATTCCCCATGTATTTTACTAGGAAACCTACATAAGTCTGGTTAAAAATTCCTTCTCCCTCCTAACCATACTGATGGGCTCCAAATCCAATGGCGATGTCCGTTTTACTCTGCGAATTCATCGAGAGCTAACCCTAACCCTAAGTGGAATTTTCCCCAATGGCATTCCCAATGTATTTTACTAGGAAATATACATAAGTCTGGTTAAAAAGTCGTGCTCCCTCCTAACCATACTGATGGGCTCCAAATCCAATGGCGATGTCCGTTTTGCTCTGCGAATTCATCGAGAGCTAACCCTAACCCTAAGTGGAATTTTCCCCAAAGGCATTCCCCATGTATTTTACTTGGAAATATACATAAGTCTGGTTACAAAGTCATGCTCCCTCCTAACCATACTGATCGGCTCCAAATCCAATGGCGATGTCCGTTTTGCTCTGCGAATTCATCGAGAGCTAACCCTAAACCTAAGTAGAATTTTCCCCAATGGCATTTCCCCATGTATTTTACTAGGAAATATACATAAGTCTGGTTAAAAAGTCATGCTCCCTCCTAACCATACTGATGGGCTCCAAATCCAATGGCGATGTCCGTTTTGGTCTGCGAATTCATGGAGAGCTAACCCTAACCCTAAGTGGAATTTTCCCCAAAGGCATTCCCCATGTATTTTACTAGGAAATATACATAAGTCTGGTTACAAAGTCGTGCTCCCTCCTAACCATACTGATGGGCTCCAAATCCAATGGCGATGTCCGTTTTGCTCTGCGAATTCATGGAGAGCTAACCCTAACCCTAAGTGGAATTTTCCCCAAAGGCATTCCCCATGTATTTTACTAGGAAATATACATAATTCTGGTTAAAAAGTCGTGCTCCCTCCTAACCATACTGATGGGCTCCAAATCCAATGGCGATGTCGGTTTTGCTCTACGAATTCATGGAGAGCTAACCCTAACCCTAAGTGGAATTTTCCCCAATGGCATTCCCCATGTATTTTACTAGGAAATATACATAAGTCTGGTTAAAAAGTCGTGCTCCCTCCTAACCATACTGATGGGCTCCAAATCCAATGGCGATGTCCGTTTTGCTCTGCGAATTCATGGAGAGCTAGCCCTAACCCTAAGGGGAATTTTCCCCAAAGGCATTCCCCATGTATTTTACTAGGAAATATACATAAGTCTGGTTACAAAGTCGTGCTCCCTCGTAACCATACTGATGGGCTCCAAATCCAATGGCGATGTCCGTTTTGCTCTGCGAATTCATGGAGAGCTAACCCTAACCCTAAGGGGAATTTTCCCCAATGGCATTCCCCATGTATTTTACTAGGAAATATACATAGGTCTGGTTAAAAAGTCGTGCTCCCTCCTCACCATACTGATGGGCTCCAAATCCAATGGCGATGTCCGTTTTGGTCTGCGAATTCATGGAGAGCTAACCCTAACCCTAAGTGGAATTTTCCCCAATGGCATTCCCCATGTATTTTACTAGGAAATATACATAGGTCTGGTTAAAAAGTCGTGCTCCCTCCTAACCATACTGATGGGCTCCAAATCCAATGGCGATGTCCGTTTTGCTCTGCGAATTCATGGAGAGCTAAACTTAACCCTAAGTGGAATTTTCCCCAATGGCATTCCCCATGTATTTTACTAGGAAACATACATAAGTCTGGATAAAAAGTCATTCTCCCTCCTAACCATACTGATGGGCTCCAAATCCAATGGCGATGTCGGTTTTGCTCTGCGAATTCATGGAGAGCTAACCCTAACCCTAAGTGGAATTTTCCCCAATGGCATTCCCCATGTATTTTACTAGGAAATATACATAGGTCTGGTTAAAAAGTCGTGCTCCCTCCTAACCATACTGATGGGCTCCAAATCCAATGGCGATGTCCGTTTTGCTCTGCGAATTCATGGAGAGCTAAACTTAACCCTAAGTGGAATGTTCCCCAATGGCATTCCCCATGTATTTTACTAGGAAACATACATAAGTCTGGATAAAAAGTCGTTCTCCCTCCTAACCATACTGATGGGCTCCAAATCCAATGGCGATGTCCGTTTTGCTCTGCGAATTCATGGAGAGCTAACCCTAACCCTAAGTGGAATTTTCCCCAATGGCATTCCCCATGTATTTTACTAGGAAATATACATAGGTCTGGTTAAAAAGTCGTGCTCCCTCCTAACCATACTGATGGGCTCCAAATCCAATGGCGATGTCCGTTTTGCTCTGCGAATTCATGGACAGCTAACCCTAACCCTAAGTGGAATTTTCCCCAAAGGCATTCCCCATGTATTTTACTAGGAAATATACATAAGTCTGGTTAAAAAGTCGTGCTCCCTCCTAACCATACTGATGGGCTCCAAATCCAATGGCGATGTCCGTTTTGCTCTGCGAATTCATGGAGAGCTAGCCCTAACCCTAAGGGGAATTTTCCCCAAAGGCATTCCCCATGTATTTTACTAGGAAATATACATAAGTCTGGTTAAAAAGTCGTGCTCCCTCGTAACCATACTGATGGGCTCCAAATCCAATGGCGATGTCGGTTTTGCTCTGCGAATTCATGGAGAGCTAAACCTAACCCTAAGTGGAATTTTCCCCAATGGCATTCCCCATGTATTTTACTAGGAAACCTACATAAGTCTGGTTAAAAATTCCTTCTCCCTCCTAACCATACTGATGGGCTCCAAATCCAATGGCGATGTCCGTTTTGCTCTGCGAATTCATCGAGAGCTAACCCTAACTTTAAGTGGAATTTTCCCCAATGGCATTCCCCATGTATTTTACTAGGAAATATACATAAGTCTGGTTAAAAAGTCGTGCTCCCTCCTAACCATACTGATGGGCTCCAAATCCAATGGCGATGTCCGTTTTGCTCTGCGAATTCATGGAGAGCTAACCCTAACCCTAAGTGGAATTTTCCCCAAAGGCATTTCCCCATGTATTTTACTAGGAAATATACATAAGTCTGGTTAAAAAGTCATGCTCCCTCCTAACCATACTGATGGGCTCCAAATCCAATGGCGATGTCCGTTTTGGTCTGCGAATTCATGGAGAGCTAACCCTAACCCTAAGTAGAATTTTCCCCAATGGCATTCCCCATGTATTTTACTTGGAAATATACATAAGTCTGGTTACAAAGTCGTGCTCCCTCCTAACCATACTGATGGGCTCCAAATCCAATGGCGATGTCCGTTTTGCTCTGCGAATTCATGGAGAGCTAACCCTAACCCTAAGTGGAATTTTCCCCAAAGGCATTCCCCATGTATTTTACTAGGAAATATACATAAGTCTGGTTACAAAGTCGTGCTCCCTCCTAACCATACTGATGGGCTCCAAATCCAATGGCGATGTCCGTTTTGCTCTGCGAATTCATGGAGAGCTAACCCTAACCCTAAGTGGAATTTTCCCCAAAGGCATTTCCCCATGTATATTACTAAGAAATAAACATCAGTCTGGTTAAAACGTCGTGCTCCCTCCTAACCATACTGATGGACTCCAAATCCAATGGCGATGTCCGTTTTGCTCTTCGAATTCATGGAGAGTAACCCTAACCCTAAGTGGAATTTTCCCCAAAGCATTCCCCATGTATTTTACTAGGAAATATACATAAGTCTGGTTAAAAAGTCGTGCTCCCTCCTAACCATACTGATGGGCTCCAAATCCAATGGTGATGTACGTTTTGCTCTGCGAATTCATGGAGAGCTGAACTTAACCCTAAGTGGAATTTTCCCCAATGGCATTCCCCATGTATTTTACTAGGAAACATACATAAGTCTGGATAAAAAGTCGTTCTCCCTCCTAACCATACTGATGGGCTCCAAATCCAATGGCGATGTCCGTTTTGCTCTGCGAATTCATGGAGAGCTAAACTTAACCCTAAGTGGAATGTTCCCCAATGGCATTCCCCATGTATTTTACTAGGAAACATACATAAGTCTGGATAAAAAGTCGTTCTCCCTCCTAACCATACTGATGGGCTCCAAATCCAATGGCGATGTCCGTTTTGCTCTGCGAATTCATGGAGAGCTAACCCTAACCCTAAGTGGAATTTTCCCCAATGGCATTCCCCATGTATTTTACTAGGAAATATACATAGGTCTGGTTAAAAAGTCGTGCTCCCTCCTAACCATACTGATGGGCTCCAAATCCAATGGCGATGTCCGTTTTGCTCTGCGAATTCATGGACAGCTAACCCTAACCCTAAGTGGAATTTTCCCCAAAGGCATTCCCCATGTATTTTACTAGGAAATATACATAAGTCTGGTTAAAAAGTCGTGCTCCCTCCTAACCATACTGATGGGCTCCAAATCCAATGGCGATGTCCGTTTTGCTCTGCGAATTCATGGAGAGCTAAACTTAACCCTAAGTGGAATGTTCCCCAATGGCATTCCCCATGTATTTTACTAGGAAACATACATAAGTCTGGATAAAAAGTCGTTCTCCCTCCTAACCATACTGATGGGCTCCAAATCCAATGGCGATGTCCGTTTTGCTCTGCGAATTCATGGACAGCTAACCCTAACCCTAAGTGGAATTTTCCCCAATGGCATTCCCCATGTATTTTACAAGGAAATATACATAAGTCTGGTTAAAAAGTCATGCTCCCTCTAAACCATACTGATGGGCTCCAAATCCAATGGCGATGTCCGTTTTGCTCTGCGAATTCATGGAGAGCTAACCCTAACCCTAACTAGAATTTTCCCCAAAGGCATTTCCCCATGTATTTTACTAGGAAATATACATAAGTCTGGTTACAAAGTCATGCTCCCTCCTAACCATACTGATCGGCTCCAAATCCAATGGCGATGTCCGTTTTGCTCTGCGAATTCATGGGGAGCTAACCCTCACCCTAAGTGGAATTTTCGCCAATGGCATTACCCATGTATTTTCCTAGGAAATATACATAAGTCTGGTTAAAAAGTCATGCTCCCTCCTAACCATACTGATGGGCTCCAAATCCAATGGCGATGTCCGTTTTGGTCTGCGAATTCATGGAGAGCTAACCCTAACCCTAAGTGGAATTTTCCCCAAAGGCATTACCCATGTATTTTACTAGGAAATATACATAAGTCTGGTTAAAAAGTCATGCTCCCTCCTAACCATACTGATGGGCTCCAAATGTAATGCCGAAGTCCATTTTGCTCTGCGAATTCATGGAGAGCTAACCCTAACCCTAAGTGGAATTTTCCCCAATGGCATTTCCCCATGTATTTTACTAGGAAATATACATAAGTCTGGTTAAAAAGTCGTGCTCCCTCCTAACCATACTGATGGGCTCCAAATCCAATGGCGATGTCGGTTTTGCTCTGCGAATTCATGGAGAGCTAAACCTAACCCTAAGTGGAATTTTCCCCAATGGCATTCCCCATGTATTTTACTAGGAAACCTACATAAGTCTGGTTAAAAATTCCTTCTCCCTCCTAACCATACTGATGGGCTCCAAATCCAATGGCGATGTCCGTTTTGCTCTGCGAATTCATCGAGAGCTAACCCTAACTTTAAGTGGAATTTTCCCCAATGGCATTCCCCATGTATTTTACTAGGAAATATACATAAGTCTGGTTAAAAAGTCGTGCTCCCTCCTAACCATACTGATGGGCTCCAAATCCAATGGCGATGTCCGTTTTGCTCTGCGAATTCATGGAGAGCTAACCCTAACCCTAAGTGGAATTTTCCCCAAAGGCATTTCCCCATGTATTTTACTAGGAAATATACATAAGTCTGGTTAAAAAGTCATGCTCCCTCCTAACCATACTGATGGGCTCCAAATCCAATGGCGATGTCCGTTTTGGTCTGCGAATTCATGGAGAGCTAACCCTAACCCTAAGTAGAATTTTCCCCAATGGCATTCCCCATGTATTTTACTTGGAAATATACATAAGTCTGGTTACAAAGTCGTGCTCCCTCCTAACCATACTGATGGGCTCCAAATCCAATGGCGATGTCCGTTTTGCTCTGCGAATTCATGGAGAGCTAACCCTAACCCTAAGTGGAATTTTCCCCAAAGGCATTCCCCATGTATTTTACTAGGAAATATACATAAGTCTGGTTACAAAGTCGTGCTCCCTCCTAACCATACTGATGGGCTCCAAATCCAATGGCGATGTCCGTTTTGCTCTGCGAATTCATGGAGAGCTAACCCTAACCCTAAGTGGAATTTTCCCCAAAGGCATTTCCCCATGTATATTACTAAGAAATAAACATCAGTCTGGTTAAAACGTCGTGCTCCCTCCTAACCATACTGATGGACTCCAAATCCAATGGCGATGTCCGTTTTGCTCTTCGAATTCATGGAGAGTAACCCTAACCCTAAGTGGAATTTTCCCCAAAGCATTCCCCATGTATTTTACTAGGAAATATACATAAGTCTGGTTAAAAAGTCGTGCTCCCTCCTAACCATACTGATGGGCTCCAAATCCAATGGTGATGTACGTTTTGCTCTGCGAATTCATGGAGAGCTGAACTTAACCCTAAGTGGAATTTTCCCCAATGGCATTCCCCATGTATTTTACTAGGAAACATACATAAGTCTGGATAAAAAGTCGTTCTCCCTCCTAACCATACTGATGGGCTCCAAATCCAATGGCGATGTCCGTTTTGCTCTGCGAATTCATGGAGAGCTAAACTTAACCCTAAGTGGAATGTTCCCCAATGGCATTCCCCATGTATTTTACTAGGAAACATACATAAGTCTGGATAAAAAGTCGTTCTCCCTCCTAACCATACTGATGGGCTCCAAATCCAATGGCGATGTCCGTTTTGCTCTGCGAATTCATGGAGAGCTAACCCTAACCCTAAGTGGAATTTTCCCCAATGGCATTCCCCATGTATTTTACTAGGAAATATACATAGGTCTGGTTAAAAAGTCGTGCTCCCTCCTAACCATACTGATGGGCTCCAAATCCAATGGCGATGTCCGTTTTGCTCTGCGAATTCATGGACAGCTAACCCTAACCCTAAGTGGAATTTTCCCCAAAGGCATTCCCCATGTATTTTACTAGGAAATATACATAAGTCTGGTTAAAAAGTCGTGCTCCCTCCTAACCATACTGATGGGCTCCAAATCCAATGGCGATGTCCGTTTTGCTCTGCGAATTCATGGAGAGCTAAACTTAACCCTAAGTGGAATGTTCCCCAATGGCATTCCCCATGTATTTTACTAGGAAACATACATAAGTCTGGATAAAAAGTCGTTCTCCCTCCTAACCATACTGATGGGCTCCAAATCCAATGGCGATGTCCGTTTTGCTCTGCGAATTCATGGACAGCTAACCCTAACCCTAAGTGGAATTTTCCCCAATGGCATTCCCCATGTATTTTACAAGGAAATATACATAAGTCTGGTTAAAAAGTCATGCTCCCTCTAAACCATACTGATGGGCTCCAAATCCAATGGCGATGTCCGTTTTGCTCTGCGAATTCATGGAGAGCTAACCCTAACCCTAACTAGAATTTTCCCCAAAGGCATTTCCCCATGTATTTTACTAGGAAATATACATAAGTCTGGTTACAAAGTCATGCTCCCTCCTAACCATACTGATCGGCTCCAAATCCAATGGCGATGTCCGTTTTGCTCTGCGAATTCATGGGGAGCTAACCCTCACCCTAAGTGGAATTTTCGCCAATGGCATTACCCATGTATTTTCCTAGGAAATATACATAAGTCTGGTTAAAAAGTCATGCTCCCTCCTAACCATACTGATGGGCTCCAAATCCAATGGCGATGTCCGTTTTGGTCTGCGAATTCATGGAGAGCTAACCCTAACCCTAAGTGGAATTTTCCCCAAAGGCATTACCCATGTATTTTACTAGGAAATATACATAAGTCTGGTTAAAAAGTCATGCTCCCTCCTAACCATACTGATGGGCTCCAAATGTAATGCCGAAGTCCATTTTGCTCTGCGAATTCATGGAGAGCTAACCCTAACCCTAAGTGGAATTTTCCCCAATGGCATTTCCCCATGTATTTTACTAGGAAATATACATAAGTCTGGTTAAAAAGTCGTGCTCCCTCCTAACCATACTGATGGGCTCCAAATCCAATGGCGATGTCCGTTTTGCTCTGCAAATTCATGGAGAGCCAACCCTAACCCTAAGTGGAATTTTCCCCAAAGGCATTTCCCCATGTATATTACTAAGAAATAAACATAAGTCTGGTTAAAACATCGTGCTCCCTCCTAACCATACTTATGGACTCCAAATCCAATGGCGATGTCCGTTTTGCTCTTCGAATTCATGAAGAGCTAACCTTAACCCTAAGTGGAATTTTCCCCAAAGGCATTTCCCCATGTATTTTACTAGGAAATATACATAAGTCTGGTTAAAAAGTCATGCTCCCTCCTAACCATACTGATGGGCTCCAAATCCAATGGCGATGTCCGTTTTGGTCTGCGAATTCATGGAGAGCTAACCCTAACCCTAAGTGGAATTTTCCCCAAAGGCATTCCCCATTTATTTTACTTGGAAATATACATAAGTATGGTTAAAAAGTCGTGCTCCCTCCTAACCATACTGATGGGCTCCAAATCCAATGGCGATGTCCGTTTTGCTCTTCGAATTCATTGAGAGCTAACCCTAACCCTAAGTGGAATTTTCCCCAATGGCATTCCCGATGTATTTTACTAGGAAATATACATAAGTCTGGTTAAAAAGTCGTTCTCCCTCCTAACCATACTGATGGGCTCCAAATCTAATGGCGATGTCCGTTTTGCTCTGCGAATTCATGGAGAGCTAACCCTAACCCTAAGTGGAATTTTCCCCAAAGCATTCCCCATGTATTTTACTAGGAAATATACATAAGTCTGGTTAAAAAGTCGTGCTCCCTTCTAACCATACTGATGGGCTCCAAATCCAATGGCGATGTCGGTTTTGCTCTGCGAATTCATGGAGAGCTAACCCTAACCCTAAGTGGAATTTTCCCCAATGGCATTCCCCATGTATTTTACTAGGAAATATACATAAGTCTGGTTAAAAAGTCGTGCTCCCTTCTAACCATACTGATGGGCTCCAAATCTAATGGCGATGTCCGTTTTGCTCTGCGAATTCATGGAGAGCTAACCCTAACCCTAAGTGGAATTTTCCCCAATGGCATTCCCCATGTATTTTACTAGGAAACCTACATAAGTCTGGTTAAAAATTCCTTCTCCCTCCTAACCATACTGATGGGCTCCAAATCCAATGGCGATGTCCGTTTTACTCTGCGAATTCATCGAGAGCTAACCCTAACCCTAAGTGGAATTTTCCCCAATGGCATTCCCAATGTATTTTACTAGGAAATATACATAAGTCTGGTTAAAAAGTCGTGCTCCCTCCTAACCATACTGATGGGCTCCAAATCCAATGGCGATGTCCGTTTTGCTCTGCGAATTCATCGAGAGCTAACCCTAACCCTAAGTGGAATTTTCCCCAAAGGCATTCCCCATGTATTTTACTTGGAAATATACATAAGTCTGGTTACAAAGTCATGCTCCCTCCTAACCATACTGATCGGCTCCAAATCCAATCGCGATGTCCGTTTTGCTCTGCGAATTCATCGAGAGCTAACCCTAAACCTAAGTAGAATTTTCCCCAATGGCATTTCCCCATGTATTTTACTAGGAAATATACATAAGTCTGGTTAAAAAGTCATGCTCCCTCCTAACCATACTGATGGGCTCCAAATCCAATGGCGATGTCCGTTTTGGTCTGCGAATTCATGGAGAGCTAACCCTAACCCTAAGTGGAATTTTCCCCAAAGGCATTCCCCATGTATTTTACTAGGAAATATACATAAGTCTGGTTACAAAGTCGTGCTCCCTCCTAACCATACTGATGGGCTCCAAATCCAATGGCGATGTCCGTTTTGCTCTGCGAATTCATGGAGAGCTAACCCTAACCCTAAGTGGAATTTTCCCCAAAGGCATTCCCCATGTATTTTACTAGGAAATATACATAATTCTGGTTAAAAAGTCGTGCTCCCTCCTAACCATACTGATGGGCTCCAAATCCAATGGCGATGTCGGTTTTGCTCTACGAATTCATGGAGAGCTAACCCTAACCCTAAGTGGAATTTTCCCCAATGGCATTCCCCATGTATTTTACTAGGAAATATACATAAGTCTGGTTAAAAAGTCGTGCTCCCTCCTAACCATACTGATGGGCTCCAAATCCAATGGCGATGTCCGTTTTGCTCTGCGAATTCATGGAGAGCTAGCCCTAACCCTAAGGGGAATTTTCCCCAAAGGCATTCCCCATGTATTTTACTAGGAAATATACATAAGTCTGGTTACAAAGTCGTGCTCCCTCGTAACCATACTGATGGGCTCCAAATCCAATGGCGATGTCCGTTTTGCTCTGCGAATTCATGGAGAGCTAACCCTAACCCTAAGGGGAATTTTCCCCAATGGCATTCCCCATGTATTTTACTAGGAAATATACATAGGTCTGGTTAAAAAGTCGTGCTCCCTCCTCACCATACTGATGGGCTCCAAATCCAATGGCGATGTCCGTTTTGGTCTGCGAATTCATGGAGAGCTAACCCTAACCCTAAGTGGAATTTTCCCCAATGGCATTCCCCATGTATTTTACTAGGAAATATACATAGGTCTGGTTAAAAAGTCGTGCTCCCTCCTAACCATACTGATGGGCTCCAAATCCAATGGCGATGTCCGTTTTGCTCTGCGAATTCATGGAGAGCTAAACTTAACCCTAAGTGGAATTTTCCCCAATGGCATTCCCCATGTATTTTACTAGGAAACATACATAAGTCTGGATAAAAAGTCATTCTCCCTCCTAACCATACTGATGGGCTCCAAATCCAATGGCGATGTCGGTTTTGCTCTGCGAATTCATGGAGAGCTAACCCTAACCCTAAGTGGAATTTTCCCCAATGGCATTCCCCATGTATTTTACTAGGAAATATACATAGGTCTGGTTAAAAAGTCGTGCTCCCTCCTAACCATACTGATGGGCTCCAAATCCAATGGCGATGTCCGTTTTGCTCTGCGAATTCATGGAGAGCTAAACTTAACCCTAAGTGGAATGTTCCCCAATGGCATTCCCCATGTATTTTACTAGGAAACATACATAAGTCTGGATAAAAAGTCGTTCTCCCTCCTAACCATACTGATGGGCTCCAAATCCAATGGCGATGTCCGTTTTGCTCTGCGAATTCATGGAGAGCTAACCCTAACCCTAAGTGGAATTTTCCCCAATGGCATTCCCCATGTATTTTACTAGGAAATATACATAGGTCTGGTTAAAAAGTCGTGCTCCCTCCTAACCATACTGATGGGCTCCAAATCCAATGGCGATGTCCGTTTTGCTCTGCGAATTCATGGACAGCTAACCCTAACCCTAAGTGGAATTTTCCCCAAAGGCATTCCCCATGTATTTTACTAGGAAATATACATAAGTCTGGTTAAAAAGTCGTGCTCCCTCCTAACCATACTGATGGGCTCCAAATCCAATGGCGATGTCCGTTTTGCTCTGCGAATTCATGGAGAGCTAGCCCTAACCCTAAGGGGAATTTTCCCCAAAGGCATTCCCCATGTATTTTACTAGGAAATATACATAAGTCTGGTTAAAAAGTCGTGCTCCCTCGTAACCATACTGATGGGCTCCAAATCCAATGGCGATGTCGGTTTTGCTCTGCGAATTCATGGAGAGCTAAACCTAACCCTAAGTGGAATTTTCCCCAATGGCATTCCCCATGTATTTTACTAGGAAACCTACATAAGTCTGGTTAAAAATTCCTTCTCCCTCCTAACCATACTGATGGGCTCCAAATCCAATGGCGATGTCCGTTTTGCTCTGCGAATTCATCGAGAGCTAACCCTAACTTTAAGTGGAATTTTCCCCAATGGCATTCCCCATGTATTTTACTAGGAAATATACATAAGTCTGGTTAAAAAGTCGTGCTCCCTCCTAACCATACTGATGGGCTCCAAATCCAATGGCGATGTCCGTTTTGCTCTGCGAATTCATGGAGAGCTAACCCTAACCCTAAGTGGAATTTTCCCCAAAGGCATTTCCCCATGTATTTTACTAGGAAATATACATAAGTCTGGTTAAAAAGTCATGCTCCCTCCTAACCATACTGATGGGCTCCAAATCCAATGGCGATGTCCGTTTTGGTCTGCGAATTCATGGAGAGCTAACCCTAACCCTAAGTAGAATTTTCCCCAATGGCATTCCCCATGTATTTTACTTGGAAATATACATAAGTCTGGTTACAAAGTCGTGCTCCCTCCTAACCATACTGATGGGCTCCAAATCCAATGGCGATGTCCGTTTTGCTCTGCGAATTCATGGAGAGCTAACCCTAACCCTAAGTGGAATTTTCCCCAAAGGCATTCCCCATGTATTTTACTAGGAAATATACATAAGTCTGGTTACAAAGTCGTGCTCCCTCCTAACCATACTGATGGGCTCCAAATCCAATGGCGATGTCCGTTTTGCTCTGCGAATTCATGGAGAGCTAACCCTAACCCTAAGTGGAATTTTCCCCAAAGGCATTTCCCCATGTATATTACTAAGAAATAAACATCAGTCTGGTTAAAACGTCGTGCTCCCTCCTAACCATACTGATGGACTCCAAATCCAATGGCGATGTCCGTTTTGCTCTTCGAATTCATGGAGAGTAACCCTAACCCTAAGTGGAATTTTCCCCAAAGCATTCCCCATGTATTTTACTAGGAAATATACATAAGTCTGGTTAAAAAGTCGTGCTCCCTCCTAACCATACTGATGGGCTCCAAATCCAATGGTGATGTACGTTTTGCTCTGCGAATTCATGGAGAGCTGAACTTAACCCTAAGTGGAATTTTCCCCAATGGCATTCCCCATGTATTTTACTAGGAAACATACATAAGTCTGGATAAAAAGTCGTTCTCCCTCCTAACCATACTGATGGGCTCCAAATCCAATGGCGATGTCGGTTTTGCTCTGCGAATTCATGGAGAGCTAACCCTAACCCTAAGTGGAATTTTCCCCAATGGCATTCCCCATGTATTTTACTAGGAAATATACATAGGTCTGGTTAAAAAGTCGTGCTCCCTCCTAACCATACTGATGGGCTCCAAATCCAATGGCGATGTCCGTTTTGCTCTGCGAATTCATGGAGAGCTAAACTTAACCCTAAGTGGAATGTTCCCCAATGGCATTCCCCATGTATTTTACTAGGAAACATACATAAGTCTGGATAAAAAGTCGTTCTCCCTCCTAACCATACTGATGGGCTCCAAATCCAATGGCGATGTCCGTTTTGCTCTGCGAATTCATGGAGAGCTAACCCTAACCCTAAGTGGAATTTTCCCCAATGGCATTCCCCATGTATTTTACTAGGAAATATACATAGGTCTGGTTAAAAAGTCGTGCTCCCTCCTAACCATACTGATGGGCTCCAAATCCAATGGCGATGTCCGTTTTGCTCTGCGAATTCATGGACAGCTAACCCTAACCCTAAGTGGAATTTTCCCCAAAGGCATTCCCCATGTATTTTACTAGGAAATATACATAAGTCTGGTTAAAAAGTCGTGCTCCCTCCTAACCATACTGATGGGCTCCAAATCCAATGGCGATGTCCGTTTTGCTCTGCGAATTCATGGAGAGCTAGCCCTAACCCTAAGGGGAATTTTCCCCAAAGGCATTCCCCATGTATTTTACTAGGAAATATACATAAGTCTGGTTAAAAAGTCGTGCTCCCTCGTAACCATACTGATGGGCTCCAAATCCAATGGCGATGTCGGTTTTGCTCTGCGAATTCATGGAGAGCTAAACCTAACCCTAAGTGGAATTTTCCCCAATGGCATTCCCCATGTATTTTACTAGGAAACCTACATAAGTCTGGTTAAAAATTCCTTCTCCCTCCTAACCATACTGATGGGCTCCAAATCCAATGGCGATGTCCGTTTTGCTCTGCGAATTCATCGAGAGCTAACCCTAACTTTAAGTGGAATTTTCCCCAATGGCATTCCCCATGTATTTTACTAGGAAATATACATAAGTCTGGTTAAAAAGTCGTGCTCCCTCCTAACCATACTGATGGGCTCCAAATCCAATGGCGATGTCCGTTTTGCTCTGCGAATTCATGGAGAGCTAACCCTAACCCTAAGTGGAATTTTCCCCAAAGGCATTTCCCCATGTATTTTACTAGGAAATATACATAAGTCTGGTTAAAAAGTCATGCTCCCTCCTAACCATACTGATGGGCTCCAAATCCAATGGCGATGTCCGTTTTGGTCTGCGAATTCATGGAGAGCTAACCCTAACCCTAAGTAGAATTTTCCCCAATGGCATTCCCCATGTATTTTACTTGGAAATATACATAAGTCTGGTTACAAAGTCGTGCTCCCTCCTAACCATACTGATGGGCTCCAAATCCAATGGCGATGTCCGTTTTGCTCTGCGAATTCATGGAGAGCTAACCCTAACCCTAAGTGGAATTTTCCCCAAAGGCATTCCCCATGTATTTTACTAGGAAATATACATAAGTCTGGTTACAAAGTCGTGCTCCCTCCTAACCATACTGATGGGCTCCAAATCCAATGGCGATGTCCGTTTTGCAATGCGAATTCATGGAGAGCTAACCCTAACCCTAAGTGGAATTTTCCCCAAAGGCATTTCCCCATGTATATTACTAAGAAATAAACATCAGTCTGGTTAAAACGTCGTGCTCCCTCCTAACCATACTGATGGACTCCAAATCCAATGGCGATGTCCGTTTTGCTCTTCGAATTCATGGAGAGTAACCCTAACCCTAAGTGGAATTTTCCCCAAAGCATTCCCCATGTATTTTACTAGGAAATATACATAAGTCTGGTTAAAAAGTCGTGCTCCCTCCTAACCATACTGATGGGCTCCAAATCCAATGGTGATGTACGTTTTGCTCTGCGAATTCATGGAGAGCTGAACTTAACCCTAAGTGGAATTTTCCCCAATGGCATTCCCCATGTATTTTACTAGGAAACATACATAAGTCTGGATAAAAAGTCGTTCTCCCTCCTAACCATACTGATGGGCTCCAAATCCAATGGCGATGTCGGTTTTGCTCTGCGAATTCATGGAGAGCTAACCCTAACCCTAAGTGGAATTTTCCCCAATGGCATTCCCCATGTATTTTACTAGGAAACATACATAAGTCTGGATAAAAAGTCGTTCTCCCTCCTAACCATACTGATGGGCTCCAAATCCAATGGCGATGTCCGTTTTGCTCTGCGAATTCATGGAGAGCTAGCCCTAACCCTAAGGGGAATTTTCCCCAAAGGCATTCCCCATGTATTTTACTAGGAAATATACATAAGTCTGGTTAAAAAGTCGTGCTCCCTCCTAACCATACTGATGGGCTCCAAATCCAATGGCGATGTCCGTTTTGCTCTGTGAATTCATGGAGAGCTAACCCTAACCCTAAGTGGAATTTTCCCCAATGGCATTCCCCATGTATTTTACTAGGAAATATACATAGGTCTGGTTAAAAAGTCGTGCTCCCTCCTAACCATACTGATGGGCTCCAAATGTAATGCCGAAGTCCATTTTGCTCTGCGAATTCATGGAGAGCTAGCCCTAACCCTAAGGGGAATTTTCCCCAAAGGCATTCCCCATGTATTTTACTAGGAAATATACATAAGTCTGGTTAAAAAGTCGTGCTCCCTCCTAACCATACTGATGGGCTCCAAATCCAATGGCGATGTCCGTTTTGCTCTGCGAATTCATGGAGAGCTAACCCTAACCCTAAGTGGAATTTTCCCCAATGGCATTCCCCATGTATTTTACTAGGAAATATACATAAGTCTGGTTAAAAAGTCGTGCTCCCTCGTAACCATACTGATAGGCTCCAAATCCAATAGCGATGTCCGTTTTGCTCTGCGAATTCATGGAGAGCTAACCCTAACCCTAAGTGGAATTTTCCCCAAAGGCATTTCCCCATGTATTTTACTAGGAAATATACATAAGTCTGGTTAAAAAGTCGTGCTCCCTCCTAACCATACTGATGGGCTCCAAATCTAATGGCGATGTCCGTTTTACTCTGCAAATTCATGGACAGCTAACCCTAACCCTAAGTGGAATTTTCCCCAAAGCATTCCCCATGTATTTTACTAGGAAATATACATAAGTCTGGTTAAAAAGTCGTGCTCCCTTCTAACCATACTGATGGGCTCCAAATCCAATGGCGATGTCCGTTTTGATCTGCGAATTCATGGAGAGCTAAACTTAACCCTAAGTGGAATTTTCCCAAAGGCATTTCCCCATGTATAATACTAAGAAATAAACATCAGTCTGGTTAAAACGTCGTGCTCCCTCCTAACCATACTGATGGACTCCAAATCCAATGGCGATGTCCGTTTTGCTCTTCGAATTCATGGAGAGTAACCCTAACCCTAAGGGGAATTTTCCCCAAAGGCATTTCCCCATGTATTTTACTAGGAAATATGCATAAGTCTGGTTGAAAAGTCATGCTCCCTCCTAACCATACTGATGGGCTCCAAATCCAATAGCGATGTCCGTTTTGGTCTGCTTATTCATGGAGAGCTAACCCTAACCCTAAGTGGAATTTTCCCCAATGGCATTCCCCATGTATTTTACTAGGAAATATACATAAGTCTGGTTAAAAAGTCGTGCTCCCTCCTAACCATACTGATGGGCTCCAAATCCAATGGCGATGTCCGTTTTGCTCTGCGAATTCATGGAGAGCTAAAACTAACCCTAAGTGGAATTTTCCCCAATGGCATTCCCCATGTATTTTACTAGGAAATATACATAAGTCTGGTTAAAAAGTCGTGCTCCCTTCTAACCATACTGATGGGCTCCAAATCCAATGGCGATGTCCGTTTTGCTCTGCGAATTCATGGAGAGCTAAACCTAACCCTAAGTGGAATTTTCCCCAATGGCTT
This sequence comes from Thamnophis sirtalis, assembly GCF_051295495.1. Taxonomy (NCBI): domain Eukaryota; kingdom Metazoa; phylum Chordata; class Lepidosauria; order Squamata; family Natricidae; genus Thamnophis; species Thamnophis sirtalis. The sequence continues at coordinate 932,185 of NW_028261383.1, forward strand.
TCCCCATGTATTTTACTAGGAAACATACATAAGTCTGGATAAAAAGTCGTTCTCCCTCCTAACCATACTGATGGGCTCCAAATCCAATGGCGATGTCCGTTTTGCTCTGCGAATTCATGGAGAGCTAACCCTAACCCTAAGTGGAATTTTCCCAATGGCATTCCCCATGTAATTAACTATGAAATATACAAAAGTCTGGTCAAAAATTTGTTCTCCCTCCTAACCATACTGATGGGCTCCAAATCCAATGGCGATGTCCGTTTTGGTCTGCGAATTCATGGAGAGCTAACCCTAACCCTAAGTGGAATTTTTCCCAAAGGCATTCCCCATGTATTTTACTAGGAAATATACATAAGTCTGGTTAAAAAGTCGTTCTCCCTCCTAACCATACTGATGGGCTCCAAATCCAATGACGATGTCCGTTTTGCTCTGCGAATTCATGGAGAGCTAGCCCTAACCCTAAGGGGAATTTTCCCCAAAGGCATTCCCCATGTATTTTACTAGGAAATATACATAAGTCTGGTTGAAAAGTCATGCTCCCTCCTAACCATACTGATGGGCTCCAAATCCAATAGCGATGTTCGTTTTGGTCTGCGAATTTATGGAGAGCTAACCCTAACCCTAAGTGGAATTTTCCCCAATGGCATTCCCCATGTATTTTACTAGGAAACATACATAAGTCTGGTCAAAAATTTGTTCTCCCTCCTAACCATACTGATGGGCTCCAAATCCAATGGTGATGTCCGTTTTGCTCTGCGAATTCATGGAGAGCTAACCCTAACCCTAAGTGGAATTTTCCCCAAAGGCATTCCCCATGTATTTTACTAGCAAATATACATAAGTCTGGTTAAAAAGTCGTGCTCCCTCCTCACCATACTGATGGGCTCCAAATCCAATGGCGATGTCCGTTTTGCTGTGCGAATTCATGGAGAGCTAGCCCTAACCCTAAGGGGAATTTTCCCCAAAGGCATTCCCCATGTATTTTACTAGGAAATATACATAAGTCTGGTTAAAAAGTCATGCTCCCTCCTAACCATACTGATGGGCTCCAAATCCAATGGCGATGTCCGTTTTGCTCTGCGAATTCATGGAGAGCTAACCCTAACCCTAAGTGGAATTTTCCCCAATGGCATTCCCCATGTATTTTACTAGGAAATATACATAAGTCTGGTTAAAAAGTCGTGCTCCCTCGTAACCATACTGATGGGCTCCAAATCCAATGGCGATGTCCGTTTTTGCTCTGCGAATTCATGGAGAGCTAACCCTAACCCTAAGTGGAATTTTCCCCAAAGGCATTTCCCCATGTATATTACTAAGAAATAAACATCAGTCTGGTTAAAACGTCGTGCTCCCTCCTAACCATACTGATGGACTCCAAATCCAATGGCGATGTCCGTTTTGCTCTGCGAATTCATGGAGAGCTAACCCTAACCCTAAGTGGAATTTTCCCCAAAGGCATTTCCCCATGTATTTTACTAGGAAATATACATAAGTCTGGTTGAAAAGTCATGCTCCCTCCTAACCATACTGATGGGCTCCAAATCCAATAGCGATGTCGGTTTTGCTCTGCGAATTCATGGAGAGCTAACCCTAACCCTAAGTGGAATTTTCCCCAATGGCATTCCCCATGTATTTTACTAGGAAACATACATAAGTCTGGTCAAAAATTTGTTCTCCATCCTAACCATACTGATGGGCTCCAAATCCAATGGCGATGTCGGTTTTGCTCTGCGAATTCATGGAGAGCTAACCCTAACCCTAAGTGGAATTTTCCCCAATGGCATTCTCCATGTAATTAACTATGAAATATACATAAGTCTGGTTAAAATGTTATGCTCCCTCCTAACCATACTGATGGGCTCCAAATCCAATGGCGATGTCCATTTTGCTCTGCGAATTCATGGAGAGCTAACCCTAACCCTAAGTGGAATTTTCCCCAAAGGCATTTCCCCATGTATATTACTAAGAAATAAACATCAGTCTGGTTAAAACGTCGTGCTCCCTCCTAACCATACTGATGGACTCCAAATCCAATGGCGATGTCCGTTTTGCTCTGCGAATTCATGGAGAGCTAACCCTAACCCTAAGTGGAATTTTCCCCAAAGACATTTCCCCATGTATTTTACTAGGAAATATACATAAGTCTGGTTGAAAAGTCATGCTCCCTCCTAACCATACTGATGGGCTCCAAATCCAATAGCGATGTCCGTTTTGGTCTGCGAATTTATGGAGAGCTAACCCTAACCCTAAGTGGAATTTTCCCCAATGGCATTCCCCATGTATTTTACTAGGAAACATACATAAGTCTGGTCAAAAATTTGTTCTCCCTCCTAACCATACTGATGGGCTCCAAATCCAATGGCGACGTCGGTTTTGCTCTGCGAATTCATGGAGAGCTAACCCTAACCCTAAGTGGAATTTTCCCCAATGGCATTCCCCATGTAATTAACTATGAAATATACATAAGTCTGGTTAAAATGTTATGCTCCCTCCTAACCATACTGATGGGCTCCAAATCCAATGGCGATGTCCATTTTTGCTCTGCGAATTCATGGAGAGCTAACCCTAACCCTAAGTGGAATTTTCCCCAATGGCATTCCCCATGTATTTTACTAGGAAATATACATAAGTCTGGTTAAAAAGTCGTGCTCCCTCCTAACCATACTGATGGGCTCCAAATCCAATGGCGATGTCCGTTTTGCTCTGCGAATTCATTGAGAGCTAACCCTAACCCTTAGGGGAATTTTCCCCAATGGCATTCCCCATGTATTTTACTAGGAAACAAACATAAGTCTGGTTAAAAAGTCATTCTCCCTCCTAACCATACTGATGGGCTCCAAATCCAATGGCGATGTCCGTTTTGCTCTGCCAATTCATGGAGAGCTAACCCTAACCCTAAGTGGAATTTTCCCCAATGGCATTCCCCATGTATTTTACTAGGAAACATACATAAGTCTGGTCAAAAATTTGTTCTCCCTCCTAACCATACTGATGGGCTCCAAATCCAATGGCGACGTCGGTTTTGCTCTGCGAATTCATGGAGAGCTAACCCTAACCCTAAGTGGAATTTTCCCCAATGGCATTCCCCATGTAATTAACTATGAAATATACATAAGTCTGGTTAAAATGTTATGCTCCCTCCTAACCATACTGATGGGCTCCAAATCCAATGGCGATGTCCATTTTGCTCTGCGAATTCATGGAGAGCTAACCCTAACCCTAAGTGGAATTTTTCCCAATGGCATTCCCCATGTATTTTACTAGGAAATATACATAAGTCTGGTTAAAAAGTCGTGCTCCCTCCTAACCATACTGATGGGCTCCAAATCCAATGGCGATGTCCATTTTGCTCTGCGAATTCATGGAGAGCTAACCCTAACCCTAAGTGGAATTTTCCCCAATGGCATTCCCCATGTATTTTACTAGGAAATATACATAAGTCTGGTTAAAAAGTCGTGCTCCCTCCTAACCATACTGATGGGCTCCAAATCCAATGGCGATGTCCGTTTTGCTCTGCGAATTCATTGAGAGCTAACCCTAACCCTTAGGGGAATTTTCCCCAATGGCATTCCCCATGTATTTTACTAGGAAACAAACATAAGTCTGGTTAAAAAGTCATTCTCCCTCCTAACCATACTGATGGGCTCCAAATCCAATGGCGATGTCCGTTTTGCTCTGCCAATTCATGGAGAGCTAACCCTAACCCTAAGTGGAATTTTTCCCAATGGCATTCCCCATGTATTTTACTAGGAAATATACATAAGTCTGGTTAAAAAGTCGTGCTCCCTCCTAACCATACTGATGGGCTCCAAATCCAATGGCGATGTCCGTTTTGCTCTGCGAATTCATGGAGAGCTAACCCTAACCCTAAGGGGAATTTTCCCCAATGGCATTCCCCATGTATTTTACTAGGAAACATACATAAGTCTGGTCAAAAATTTGTTCTCCCTCCTAACCATACTGATGGGCTCCAAATCCAATGGCGATGTCGGTTTTGCTCTGCGAATTCATGGAGAGCTAACCCTAACCCTAAGTGGAATTTTCCCCAATGGCATTCCCCATGTAATTAACTATGAAATATACATAAGTCTGGTTAAAATGTTATGCTCCCTCCTAACCATACTGATGGGCTCCAAATCCAATGGCGATGTCCATTTTGCTCTGCGAATTCATGGAGAGCTAACCCTAACCCTAAGTGGAATTTTCCCCAATGGCATTCCCCATGTATTTTACTAGGAAATATACATAAGTCTGGTTAAAAAGTCGTGCTCCCTCCTAACCATACTGATGGGCTCCAAATCCAATGGCGATGTCCGTTTTGCTCTGCGAATTCATTGAGAGCTAACCCTAACCCTAAGGGGAATTTTCCCCAATGGCATTCCCCATGTATTTTACTAGGAAACAAACATAAGTCTGGTTGAAAAGTCATGCTCCCTCCTAACCATACTGATGGGCTCCAAATCCAATAGCGATGTCCGTTTTGGTCTGCGAATTTATGGAGAGCTAACCCTAACCCTAAGTGGAATTTTCCCCAATGGCATTCCCCATGTATTTTACTAGGAAACATACATAAGTCTGGTCAAAAATTTGTTCTCCCTCCTAACCATACTGATGGGCTCCAAATCCAATGGCGATGTCGGTTTTGCTCTGCGAATTCATGGAGAGCTAACCCTAACCCTAAGTGTAATTTTCCCCAATGGCATTCCCCATGTAATTAACTATGAAATATACATAAGTCTGGTTAAAATGTTATGCTCCCTCCTAACCATACTGATGGGCTCCAAATCCAATGGCGATGTCCATTTTGCTCTGCGAATTCATGGAGAGCTAACCCTAACCCTAAGTGGAATTTTCCCCAATGGCATTCCCCATGTATTTTACTAGGAAATATACATAAGTCTGGTTAAAAAGTCGTGCTCCCTCCTAACCATACTGATGGGCTCCAAATCCAATGGCGATGTCTGTTTTGCTCTGCGAATTCATGGAGAGCTAACCCTAACCCTAAGGGGAATTTTCCCCAAAGGCATTCCCCATGTATTTTACTAGGAAGTATACATAAGTCTGGTTAAAAAGTCGTGCTCCCTCCTAACCATACTGATGGGCTCCAAATCCAATGGCGATGTCCGTTTTGCTCTGCGAATTCATGGAGAGCTAACCCTAACCCTAAGTGGAATTTTCCCCAAAGGCATTCCCCATGTAATTAACTATGAAATATACATAAGTCTGGTTAAAAAGTCGTGCTCCCTCCTAACCATACTGATGGGCTCCAAGTCCAATGGCGATGTCCGTTTTGCTCTGTGAATTCATGGACAGCTAACCCTAACCCTAAGTGGAATTTTCCCCCAATGGCATTCCCCATGTATTTTACTAGGAAATATACATAAGTCTGGTTAAAAAGTCGTGCTCCCTCCTAACCATACTGATGGGCTCCAAGTCCAATGGCGATGTCCGTTTTGCTCTGTGAATTCATGGACAGCTAACCCTAACCCTAAGTGGAATTTTCCCCAATGGCATTCCCCATGTATTTTACTAGGAAATATACATAAGTCTGGTTAAAATGTTATGCTCCCTCCTAACCATACTGATGGGCTCCAAATCCAATGGCGATGTCCATTTTGCTCTGCGAATTCATGGAGAGCTAACCCTAACCCTAAGTGGAATTTTTCCCAATGGCATTCCCCATGTATTTTACTAGGAAATATACATAAGTCTGGTTAAAAAGTCGTGCTCCCTCCTAACCATACTGATGGGCTCCAAATCCAATGGCGATGTCCATTTTGCTCTGCGAATTCATGGAGAGCTAACCCTAACCCTAAGTGGAATTTTCCCCAATGGCATTCCCCATGTATTTTACTAGGAAATATACATAAGTCTGGTTAAAAAGTCGTGCTCCCTCCTAACCATACTGATGGGCTCCAAATCCAATGGCGATGTCCGTTTTGCTCTGCGAATTCATTGAGAGCTAACCCTAACCCTTAGGGGAATTTTCCCCAATGGCATTCCCCATGTATTTTACTAGGAAACAAACATAAGTCTGGTTAAAAAGTCATTCTCCCTCCTAACCATACTGATGGGCTCCAAATCCAATGGCGATGTCCGTTTTGCTCTGCCAATTCATGGAGAGCTAACCCTAACCCTAAGTGGAATTTTTCCCAATGGCATTCCCCATGTATTTTACTAGGAAATATACATAAGTCTGGTTAAAAAGTCGTGCTCCCCTCCTAACCATACTGATGGGCTCCAAATCCAATGGCGATGTCCGTTTTGCTCTGCGAATTCATGGAGAGCTAACCCTAACCCTAAGGGGAATTTTCCCCAATGGCATTCCCCATGTATTTTACTAGGAAACATACATAAGTCTGGTCAAAAATTTGTTCTCCCTCCTAACCATACTGATGGGCTCCAAATCCAATGGCGATGTCGGTTTTGCTCTGCGAATTCATGGAGAGCTAACCCTAACCCTAAGTGGAATTTTCCCAATGGCATTCCCCATGTAATTAACTATGAAATATACATAAGTCTGGTTAAAATGTTATGCTCCCTCCTAACCATACTGATGGGCTCCAAATCCAATGGCGATGTCCATTTTGCTCTGCGAATTCATGGAGAGCTAACCCTAACCCTAAGTGGAATTTTCCCCAATGGCATTCCCCATGTATTTTACTAGGAAATATACATAAGTCTGGTTAAAAAGTCGTGCTCCCTCCTAACCATACTGATGGGCTCCAAATCCAATGGCGATGTCCGTTTTGCTCTGCGAATTCATTGAGAGCTAACCCTAACCCTAAGGGGAATTTTCCCCAATGGCATTCCCCATGTATTTTACTAGGAAACAAACATAAGTCTGGTTGAAAAGTCATGCTCCCTCCTAACCATACTGATGGGCTCCAAATCCAATAGCGATGTCCGTTTTGGTCTGCGAATTTATGGAGAGCTAACCCTAACCCTAAGGGGAATTTTCCCCAATGGCATTCCCCATGTATTTTACTAGGAAACAAACATAAGTCTGGTTGAAAAGTCGTGCTCCCTCCTAACCATACTGATGGGCTCCAAATCCAATGGCGATGTCCGTTTTGCTCTGCGAATTCATGGAGAGCTAACCCTAACCCTAAGGGGAATTTTCCCCAATGGCATTCCCCATGTATTTTACTAGGAAACATACATAAGTCTGGTCAAAAATTTGTTCTCCCTCCTAACCATACTGATGGGCTCCAAATCCAATGGCGATGTCGGTTTTGCTCTGCGAATTCATGGAGAGCTAACCCTAACCCTAAGTGTAATTTTCCCCAATGGCATTCCCCATGTAATTAACTATGAAATATACATAAGTCTGGTTAAAAATGTTATGCTCCCTCCTAACCATACTGATGGGCTCCAAATCCAATGGCGATGTCCATTTTGCTCTGCGAAATCATGGAGAGCTAACCCTAACCCTAAGTGGAATTTTCCCCAATGGCATTCCCCATGTATTTTACTAGGAAATATACATAAGTCTGGTTAAAAAGTCGTGCTCCCTCCTAACCATACTGATGGGCTCCAAATCCAATGGCGATGTCTGTTTTGCTCTGCGAATTCATGGAGAGCTAACCCTAACCCTAAGGGGAATTTTCCCCAAAGGCATTCCCCATGTATTTTACTAGGAAGTATACATAAGTCTGGTTAAAAAGTCGTGCTCCCTCCTAACCATACTGATGGGCTCCAAATCCAATGGCGATGTCCGTTTTGCTCTGCGAATTCATGGAGAGCTAACCCTAACCCTAAGTGGAATTTTCCCCAAAGGCATTCCCCATGTAATTAACTATGAAATATACATAAGTCTGGTTAAAAAGTCGTGCTCCCTCCTAACCATACTGATGGGCTCCAAGTCCAATGGCGATGTCCGTTTTGCTCTGTGAATTCATGGACAGCTAACCCTAACCCTAAGTGGAATTTTCCCCAATGGCATTCCCCATGTATTTTACTAGGAAATATACATAAGTCTGGTTAAAAAGTCGTGCTCCCTCCTAACCATACTGATGGGCTCCAAGTCCAATGGCGATGTCCGTTTTGCTCTGTGAATTCATGGACAGCTAACCCTAACCCTAAGTGGAATTTTCCCCAATGGCATTCCCCATGTATTTTACTAGGAAATATACATAAGTCTGGTTAAAAAGTCGTGCTCCCTCCTAACCATACTGATGGGCTCCAAATCCAATGGCGATGTCCGTTTTGCTCTGCGAATTCATGGAGAGCTAACCCTAACCCTAAGTGGAATTTTCCCCAATGGCATTCCCCATGTAATTAACTATGAAATATACATAAGTCTGGTTAAAATGTTATGCTCCCTCCTAACCATACTGATGGGCTCCAAATCCAATGGCTATGTCCGTTTTGCTCTGCGAATTCATGGAGAGCTAACCCTAACCCTAAGTGGAATTTTCCCCAATGGCATTCCCCATGTATTTTACTAGGAAATATACATAAGTCTGGTTAAAAAGTCGTGCTCCCTCCTAACCAAACTGATGGGCTCCAAATCCAATGGCGATGTCCGTTTTGCTCTGCGAATTCATGGAGAGCTAACCCTAACCCTAAGTGGAATTTTCCCCAATGGCATTCCCCATGTAATTAACTATGAAATATACATAAGTCTGGTTAAAATGTTATGCTCCCTCCTAACCATACTGATGTGCTCCAAATCCAATGGCAATGTCCATTTTGCTCTGCGAATTCATGGAGAGCTAACCCTAACCCTAAGGGGAATTTTCCCCAATGGCATTCCCCATGTATTTTACTAGGAAACAAATATAAGTCTGGTTAAAAAGTCATTCTCCCTCCTAAGCATACTGATGGGCTTCAAATCCAATGGCGATGTCCGTTTTGCTCTGCGAATTCATGGAGAGCTAACCCTAACCCTAAGTGGAATTTTCCCCAAAGGCATTCCCCATGTATTTTACTAGGAAATATACATAAGTCTGGTTAAAAAGTCGTGCTCCCTCCTAACCATACTGATGGGCTCCAAATCCAATGGCGATGTCCGTTTTGCTCTGCGAATTCATGGAGAGCTAACCCTAACCCTAAGTGGAATTTTCCCCAATGGCATTCCCCATGTATTTTACTAGGAAACATACATAAGTCTGGATAAAAAGTCGTTCTCCCTCCTAACCATACTGATGGGCTCCAAATCCAATGGCGATGTCCGTTTTGCTCTGCGAATTCATGGAGAGCTAACCCTAACCCTAAGTGGAATTTTCCCCAAAGGCATTCCCCATGTATTTTACTAGGAAATATACATAAGTCTGGGTTAAAAAGTCGTGCTCCCTCCTAACCATACTGATGGGCTCCAAATCCAATGGCGATGTCGGTTTTGCTCTGCGAATTCATGGAGAGCTAACCCTAACCCTAAGTGGAATTTTCCCCAATGGCATTCCCCATGTATTTTACTAGGAAATATACATAAGTCTGGTTAAAAAGTCGTGCTCCCTCCTAACCATACTGATGGGCTCCAAATCCAATGGCGATGTCCGTTTTGCTCTGCGAATTCATTGAGAGCTAACCCTAACCCTAAGGGGAATTTTCCCCAATGGCATTCCCATGTATTTTACTAGGAAACAAACATAAGTCTGGTTAAAAAGTCATTCTCCCTCCTAACCATACTGATGGGCTCCAAATCCAATGGCGATGTCCGTTTTGCTCTGCCAATTCATGGAGAGCTAAACCTAACCCTAAGTGGAATTTTCCCCAATGGCATTCCCCATGTATTTTACTAGGAAATATACATAAGTCTGGATAAAAAGAAGTTCTCCCTCCTAACCATACTGATGGGCTCCAAATCCAATGGCGATGTCCGTTTTGCTCTGCGAATTCATGGAGAGCTAACCCTAACCCTAAGTGGAATTTTCCCCAATGGCATTCCCCATGTAATTAACTATGAAATATACATAAGTCTGGATAAAAAGTCGTTCTCCCTCCTAACCATACTGATGGGCTCCAAATCCAATGGCGATGTCCATTTTGCTCTGCGAATTCATGGAGAGCTAACCCTAACCCTAAGTGGAATTTTCCCCAATGGCATTCCCAATGTATTTTACTAGGAAATATACATAAGTCTAGTTAAAAAGTCGTGCTCCCTCCTAACCATACTGATGGGCTCCAAATCCAATGGCGATGTCCGTTTTGCTCTGCGAATTCATGGAGAGCTAACCCTAACCCTAAGTGGAATTTTCCCCAATGGCATTCCCCATGTAATTAACTATGAAATATACATAAGTCTGGATAAAAAGTCGTTCTCCCTCCTAACCATACTGATGGGCTCCAAATCAAATGGCGATGTCCATTTTGCTCTGCGAATTCATGGAGAGCTAACCCTAACCCTAAGTGGAATTTTCCCCAATGGCATTCCCCATGTATTTTACTAGGAAATATACATAAGTCTAGTTAAAAAGTCGTGCTCCCTCCTAACCATACTGATGGGCTCCAAATCCAATGGCGATGTCCGTTTTGCTCTGCCAATTCATGGAGAGCTAACCCTAAACCTAAGTGGAATTTTCCCCAATGGCATTCCCCATGTATTTTACTAGGAAATATACATAAGTCTGGTTAAAAAGTCGTGCTCCCTCCTAACCATACTGATGGGCTCCAAATCCAATGGCGATGTCCGTTTTGCTCTGCGAATTCATGGAGAGCTAACCCTAACCCTAAGGGGAATTTTCCCCAATGGCATTCCCCATGTATTTTACTAGGAAACATACATAAGTCTGGTTAAAAAGTCATTCTCCCTCCTAACCATACTGATGGGCTCCAAATCCAATGGCGATGTCCGTTTTGCTCTGCCAATTCATGGAGAGCTAACCCTAACCCTAAGTGGAATTTTCCCCAATGGCATTCCCCATGTATTTTACTAGGAAATATACATAAGTCTGGTTAAAAAGTCGTGCTCCCTCCTAACCATACTGATGGGCTCCAAATCCAATGGCGATGTCCGTTTTGCTCTGCGAATTCATGGAGAGCTAACCCTAACCCTAAGCGAATTTTCCCAAAAGGCATTCCCCATGTATTTTACTAGGAAATATACATAAGTCTGGTTAAAAAGTCATTCTCCCTCCTAACCATACTGATGTGCTCCAAATCCAATGGCAATGTCCATTTTGCTCTGCGAATTCATGGAGCGCTAACCCTAACCCTAAGTGGAATTTCCCCCAATGGCATTTCCCCATGTATTTTACTAGGAAATATACATAAGTCTGGTTAAAAAGTCGTGCTCCCTCCTCACCATACTGATGGGCTCCAAATCCAATGCCGATGTCCGTTTTGCTCTGCGAATTCATGGAGAGCTAACCCTAACCCTAAGCGAATTTTCCCAAAAGGCATTCCCCATGTATTTTACTAGGAAATATAGATAAGTCTGGTTAAAAAGTCGTGCTCCCTCCTAACCATACTGATGGGCTCCAAATCCAATGGCGATGTCCGTTTTGCTCTGCAAATTCATGGAGAGCTAACCCTAACCCTAAGTGGAATTTTCCCCAATGGCATTCCCCATGTATTTTACTAGGAAATATACATAAGTCTGGTTAAAAAGTCGTGCTCCCTCCTAACCATACTGATGGGCTCCAAATCCAATGGCGATGTCCGTTTTGCTCTGCGAATTCATGGAGAGCTAACCCTAACCCTAAGGGGAATTTTCCCCAATGGCATTCCCCATGTAATTAACTATGAAATATACATAAGTCTAGTTAAAATGTTATGCTCCCTCCTAACCATACTGATGTGCTCCAAATCCAATGGCGATGTCGGTTTTGCTCTGCGAATTCATGGAGAGCTAACCCTAACCCTAAGTGGAATTTTCCCCAATGGCATTCCCCATGTATTTTACTAGGAAATATACATAAGTCTGGTTAAAAAGTCATTCTCCCTCCTAACCATACTGATGTGCTCCAAATCCAATGGCAATGTCCATTTTGCTCTGCGAATTCATGGAGCGCTAACCCTAACCCTAAGTGGAATTTCCCCCAATGGCATTTCCCCATGTATTTTACTAGGAAATATACATAAGTCTGGTTAAAAAGTCGTGCTCCCTCCTCACCATACTGATGGGCTCCAAATCCAATGCCGATGTCCGTTTTGCTCTGCGAATTCATGGAGAGCTAACCCTAACCCTAAGGGGAATTTTCCCAAAAGGCATTCCCCATGTATTTTACTAGGAAATATAGATAAGTCTGGTTAAAAAGTCGTGCTCCCTCCTAACCATACTGATGGGCTCCAAATCCAATGGCGATGTCCGTTTTGCTCTGCCAATTCATGGAGAGCTAACCCTAACCCTAAGTGGAATTTTCCCCAATGGCATTCCCCATGTATTTTACTAGGAAATATACATAAGTCTGGTTAAAAAGTCGTGCTCCCTCCTAACCATACTGATGGGCTCCAAATCCAATGGCGATGTCCGTTTTGCTCTGCGAATTCATGGAGAGCTAACCCTAACCCTAAGGGGAATTTTCCCCAATGGCATTCCCCATGTAATTAACTATGAAATATACATAAGTCTAGTTAAAATGTTATGCTCCCTCCTAACCATACTGATGTGCTCCAAATCCAATGGCGATGTCGGTTTTGCTCTGCGAATTCATGGAGAGCTAACCCTAACCCTAAGTGGAATTTTCCCCAATGGCATTCCCCATGTATTTTACTAGGAAATATACATAAGTCTGGTTAAAAAGTCATTCTCCCTCCTAACCATACTGATGTGCTCCAAATCCAATGGCAATGTCCATTTTGCTCTGCGAATTCATGGAGCGCTAACCCTAACCCTAAGTGGAATTTCCCCCAATGGCATTTCCCCATGTATTTTACTAGGAAATATACATAAGTCTGGTTAAAAAGTCGTGCTCCCTCCTCACCATACTGATGGGCTCCAAATCCAATGCCGATGTCCGTTTTGCTCTGCGAATTCATGGAGAGCTAACCCTAACCCTAAGGGGAATTTTCCCAAAAGGCATTCCCCATGTATTTTACTAGGAAATATAGATAAGTCTGGTTAAAAAGTCGTGCTCCCTCCTAACCATACTGATGGGCTCCAAATCCAATGGCGATGTCCGTTTTGCTCTGCCAATTCATGGAGAGCTAACCCTAACCCTAAGTGGAATTTTCCCCAATGGCATTCCCCATGTATTTTACTAGGAAATATACATAAGTCTGCTTAAAAAGTCGTGCTCCTTCCTAACCATACTGATGGGCTCCAAATCCAATGGTGATGTCCGTTTTGCTCTGCGAATTCATCGAGAGCTAACCCTAACCCTAAGGGGAATTTTCCCCAATGGCATTCCCCATGTATTTTACTAGGAAACATACATAAGTCTGGTTAAAAAGTCATTCTCCCTCCTAACCATACTGATGGGCTCCAAATCCAATGGCGATGTCGGTTTTGCTCGGCGAATTCATGGAGAGCTAACCCTAACCCTAAGTGGAATTTTCCCCAATGGCATTCCCCATGTAATTAACTATGAAATATACATAAGTCTGGTTAAAATGTTATGCTCCCTCCTAACCATACTGATGTGCTCCAAATCCAATGGCAATGTCCATTTTGCTCTGCGAATTCATGGAGAGCTAACCCTAACCCTAAGGGGAATTTTCCCCAATGGCATTCCCCATGTATTTTACTAGGAAACATACATAAGTCTGGTTAAATAGTCATTCTCCCTCCTAACCATACTGATGGGCTCCAAATCCAATGGCGATGTCCGTTTTGCTCTGCGAATTCATGGAGAGCTAACCCTAACCCTAAGTGGAATTTTCCCCAAAGGCATTCCCCATGTATTTTACTAGGAAATATACATAAGTCTGGTTAAAAAGTCGTGCTCCCCCCTAACCATACTGATGGGCTCCAAATCCAATGGCGATGTCGGTTTTGCTCTGCGAATTCATGGAGAGCTAACCCTAACCCTAAGTGGAATTTTCCCCAATGGCATTCCCCATGTATTTTACTAGGAAACATACATAAGTCTGTTTAAAAAGTCATTCTCCCTCCTAACCATACTGATGGGCTCCAAATCCAATGGCGATGTCCGTTTTGCTCTGCGAATTCATGGAGAGCTAACCCTAACCCTAAGGGGAATTTTCCCCAATGGCATTCCCCATGTAATTAACTATGAAGTATACATAAGTCTGGTTAAAATGTTATGCTCCCTCCTAACCATACTGATGGGCTCCAAATCCAATGGCAATGTCCGTTTTGCTCTGCGAATTCATGGAGAGCTAACCCTAACCCTAAGGGGAATTTTCCCAATGGCATTCCCCATGTATTTTACTAGGAAATATACATAAGTCTGGTTAAAAAGTCGTGCTCCCTCCTAACCATACTGATGGGCTCCAAATCAAATGGTGATGTCCGTTTTGCTCTGCGAATTCATCGAGAGCTAACCCTAACCCTAAGTGGAATTTTCCCCAAAGGCATTCTCCCTGTATTTTACGAGGAAATATGCATAAGTCTGGTTAAAAAGTCGTGCTCCCTCCTAACCATACTGATGGGCTCCAAATCCAATGGCGATGTCGGTTTTGCTATGCGAATTCATGGAGAGCTAACCGTAACCCTAAGTGGAATTTTCCCCAATGGCATTCCCCATGTATTTTACTAGGAAATATACATAAGTCTGGTTAAAAAGTTGTGCTCCCTCCTAACCATACTGATGGGCTCCAAATCCAATGGCGATGTCCGTTTTGCTCTGCAAATTCATGGAGAGCTAACCCTAACCCTAAGTGGAATTTTCCCCAAAGGCATTCCCCATGTATTTTACTAGGAAATATACATAAGTCTGGTTAAAAAGTAGTGCTCCCTCCTAACCATACTGATGGGCTCCAAATCCAATGGCGATGTCCGTTTTGCTCTGCGAATTCATGGAGAGCTAACCCTAACCCTAAGTGGAATTTTCCCCAATGGCATTCCCCATGTAATTAACTATGAAATATACATAAGTCTGGTTAAAATGTTATGCTCCCTCCTAAGCATACTGATGGGCTCCAAATCCAATGGCGATGTCCGTTTTGGTCTGCGAATTCATGGAGAGCTAACCCTAACCCTAAGTGGAATTTTCCCCAATGGCATTCCCCATGTAATTAACTATGAAATATACATAAGTCTGGTTAAAATGTTATGCTCCCTCCTAAGCATACTGATGGGCTCCAAATCCAATGGCGATGTCCATTTTGCTCTGCGAATTCATGGAGCGCTAACCCTAACCCTAAGTGGAATTTCCCCCAATGGCATTTCCCCATGTATTTTACTAGGAAATATACATAAGTCTGGTTAAAATGTTATGCTCCCTCCTCACCATACTGATGGGCTCCAAATCCAATGCCGATGTCCGTTTTGCTCTGCCAATTCATGGAGAGCTAACCCTAACCCTAAGTGGAATTTTCCCCAATGGCATTCCCCATGTATTTTACTAGGAAATATACATAAGTCTGCTTAAAAAGTCGTGCTCCCTCCTAACCATACTGATGGGCTCCAAATCCAATGGCGATGTACATTTTGCTCTGCGAATTCATGGAGAGCTAACCCTAACCCTAAGGGGAATTTTCCCCAATGGCATTCCCCATGTATTTTACTAGGAAACATACATAAGTCTGGTTAAAAAGTCATTCTCCCTCCTAACCATACTGATGGGCTCCACATCCAATGGCGATGTCGGTTTTGCTCGGCGAATTCATGGAGAGCTAACCCTAACCCTAAGTGGAATTTTCCCCAATGGCATTCCCCATGTAATTAACTATGAAATATACATAAGTCTGGTTAAAATGTTATGCTCCCTCCTAACCATACTGATGTGCTCCAAATCCAATGGCAATGTCCATTTTGCTCTGCGAATTCATGGAGAGCTAACCCTAACCCTAAGGGGAATTTTCCCCAATGGCATTCCCCATGTAATTAACTATGAAATATACATAAGTCTAGTTAAAATGTTATGCTCCCTCCTAACCATACTGATGTGCTCCAAATCCAATGGCGATGTCGGTTTTGCTCTGCGAATTCATGGAGAGCTAACCCTAACCCTAAGGGGAATTTTCCCCAATGGCATTCCCCATGTATTTTACTAGGAAATATACATAAGTCTGGTTAAAAAGTCATTCTCCCTCCTAACCATACTGATGTGCTCCAAATCCAATGGCAATGTCCATTTTGCTCTGCGAATTCATGGAGCGCTAACCCTAACCCTAAGTGGAATTTCCCCCAATGGCATTTCCCCATGTATTTTACTAGGAAATATACATAAGTCTGGTTAAAAAGTCGTGCTCCCTCCTCACCATACTGATGGGCTCCAAATCCAATGCCGATGTCCGTTTTGCTCTGCGAATTCATGGAGAGCTAACCCTAACCCTAAGGGGAATTTTCCCAAAAGGCATTCCCCATGTATTTTACTAGGAAATATAGATAAGTCTGGTTAAAAAGTCGTGCTCCCTCCTAACCATACTGATGGGCTCCAAATCCAATGGCGATGTCCGTTTTGCTCTGCCAATTCATGGAGAGCTAACCCTAACCCTAAGTGGAATTTTCCCCAATGGCATTCCCCATGTATTTTACTAGGAAATATACATAAGTCTGCTTAAAAAGTCGTGCTCCTTCCTAACCATACTGATGGGCTCCAAATCCAATGGTGATGTCCGTTTTGCTCTGCGAATTCATCGAGAGCTAACCCTAACCCTAAGGGGAATTTTCCCCAATGGCATTCCCCATGTATTTTACTAGGAAACATACATAAGTCTGGTTAAAAAGTCATTCTCCCTCCTAACCATACTGATGGGCTCCAAATCCAATGGCGATGTCGGTTTTGCTCGGCGAATTCATGGAGAGCTAACCCTAACCCTAAGTGGAATTTTCCCCAATGGCATTCCCCATGTAATTAACTATGAAATATACATAAGTCTGGTTAAAATGTCATTCTCCCTCCTAACCATACTGATGGGCTCCAAATCCAATGGCGATGTCCATTTTGCTCTGCGAATTCATGGAGAGCTAACCCTAACCCTAAGTGGAATTTTCCCCAAAGGCATTCCCCATGTATTTTACTAGGAAATATACATAAGTCTGGTTAAAAAGTCGTGCTCCCTCCTAACCATACTGATGGGCTCCAAATCCAATGGCGATGTCCGTTTTGCTCTTCGAATTCATTGAGAGCTAACCCTAACCCTAAGTGGAATTTTCCCCAATGGCATTCCCCATGTATTTTACTAGGAAATATACATAAGTCTAAATAAAAAGTCATGCTCCCTCCTAACCATACTGATGGGCTCCAAATCCAATGGCGATGTCGGTTTTGCTCTGCGAATTCATGGAGAGCTAACCCTAACCCTAAGTGGAATTTTCCCCAAAGGCATTCCCCATGTATTTTACTAGGAAATATACATAAGTCTGGTTAAAAAGTCGTGCTCCCTCCTAACCATACTGATGGGCTCCAAATCCAATGGCGATGTCGGTTTTGCTCTGCGAATTCATGGAGAGCTAACCCTAACCCTAAGTGGAATTTTCCCCAATGGCATTCCCCATGTAATTAACTATGAAATATACATAAGTCTGGTTAAAATGTTATGCTCCCTCCTAACCATACTGATGGGCTCCAAATCCAATGGCGATGTCCATTTTGCTCTGCGAATTCATGGAGAGCTAACCCTAACCCTAAGTGGAATTTTCCCCAATGGCATTCCCCATGTATTTTACTAGGAAATATACATAAGTCTGGTTAAAAAGTCGTGCTCCCTCCTAACCATACTGATGGGCTCCAAATCCAATGGCGATGTCCGTTTTGCTCTGCGAATTCATTGAGAGCTAACCCTAACCCTAAGGGGAATTTTCCCCAATGGCATTCCCCATGTATTTTACTAGGAAACAAACATAAGTCTGGTTAAAAAGTCATTCTCCCTCCTAACCATACTGATGGGCTCCAAATCCAATGGCGATGTCTGTTTTGCTCTGCCAATTCATCGAGAGCTAACCCTAACCCTAAGTGGAATTTTCCCCAATGGCATTCCCCATGTATTTTACTAGGAAATATACATAAGTCTGCTTAAAAAGTCGTGCTCCCTCCTAACCATACTGATGGGCTCCAAATCCAATGGCGATGTCCATTTTCCTCTGCGAATTCATGGAGAGCTAACCCTAACCCTAAGGGGAATTTTCCCCAATGGCATTCCCCATGTATTTTACTAGGAAACATACATAAGTCTGGTTAAAAAGTCATTCTCCCTCCTAACCATACTGATGGGCTCCAAATCCAATGGCGATGTCGGTTTTGCTCGGCGAATTCATGGAGAGCTAACCCTAACCCTAAGTGGAATTTTCCCCAATGGCATTCCCCATGTAATTAACTATGAAATATACATAAGTCTGGTTAAAATGTTATGCTCCCTCCTAACCATACTGATGTGCTCCAAATCCAATGGCAATGTCCATTTTGCTCTGCGAATTCATGGAGAGCTAACCCTAACCCTAAGGGGAATTTTCCCCAATGGCATTCCCCATGTATTTTACTAGGAAACATACATAAGTCTGGTTAAAAAGTCATTCTCCCTCCTAACCATACTGATGGGCTCCAAATCCAATGGCGATGTCCGTTTTGCTCTGCGAATTCATGGAGAGCTAACCCTAACCCTAAGTGGAATTTTCCCCAAAGGCATTCCCCATGTATTTTACTAGGAAATATACATAAGTCTGGTTAAAAAGTCGTGCTCCCCCCTAACCATACTGATGGGCTCCAAATCCAATGGCGATGTCGGTTTTGCTCTGCGAATTCATGGAGAGCTAACCCTAACCCTAAGTGGAATTTTCCCCAATGGCATTCCCCATGTATTTTACTAGGAAACATACATAAGTCTGGTTAAAAAGTCATTCTCCCTCCTAACCATACTGATGGGCTCCAAATCCAATGGCGATGTCCGTTTTGCTCTGCGAATTCATGGAGAGCTAACCCTAACCCTAAGGGGAATTTTCCCCAATGGCATTCCCCATGTAATTAACTATGAAGTATACATAAGTCTGGTTAAAATGTTATGCTCCCTCCTAACCATACTGATGGGCTCCAAATCCAATGGCAATGTCCGTTTTGCTCTGCGAATTCATGGAGAGCTAACCCTAACCCTAAGGGGAATTTTCCCCAATGGCATTCCCCATGTATTTTACTAGGAAATATACATAAGTCTGGTTAAAAAGTCGTGCTCCCTCCTAACCATACTGATGGGCTCCAAATCAAATGGTGATGTCCGTTTTGCTCTGCGAATTCATCGAGAGCTAACCCTAACCCTAAGTGGAATTTTCCCCAAAGGCATTCTCCCTGTATTTTACTAGGAAATATGCATAAGTCTGGTTAAAAAGTCGTGCTCCCTCCTAACCATACTGATGGGCTCCAAATCCAATGGCGATGTCGGTTTTGCTCTGCGAATTCATGGAGAGCTAACCGTAACCCTAAGTGGAATTTTCCCCAATGGCATTCCCCATGTATTTTACTAGGAAATATACATAAGTCTGGTTAAAAAGTTGTGCTCCCTCCTAACCATACTGATGGGCTCCAAATCCAATGGCGATGTCCGTTTTGCTCTGCAAATTCATGGAGAGCTAACCCTAACCCTAAGTGGAATTTTCACCAAAGGCATTCCCCATGTATTTTACTAGGAAATATACATAAGTCTGGTTAAAAAGTAGTGCTCCCTCCTAACCATACTGATGGGCTCCAAATCCAATGGCGATGTCCGTTTTGCTCTGCGAATTCATGGAGAGCTAACCCTAACCCTAAGTGGAATTTTCCCCAATGGCATTCCCCATGTAATTAACTATGAAATATACATAAGTCTGGTTAAAATGTTATGCTCCCTCCTAAGCATACTGATGGGCTCCAAATCCAATGGCGATGTCCGTTTTGGTCTGCGAATTCATGGAGAGCTAACCCTAACCCTAAGTGGAATTTTCCCCAATGGCATTCCCCATGTATTTTACTAGGAAACAAACATAAGTCTGGTTAAAAAGTCATTCTCCCTCCTAACCATACTGATGGGCTCCAAATCCAATGGCGATGTCCGTTTTGCTCTGCCAATTTATGGAGAGCTAACCCTAACCCTAAGTGGAATTTTCCCCAATGGCATTCCCCATGTATTTTACTAGGAAATATACATAAGTCTGCTTAAAAAGTCGTGCTCCCTCCTAACCATACTGATCGGCTCCAAATCCAATGGCGATGTCCGTTTTGCTCTGCGAATTCATGGAGAGCTAACCCTAACCCTAAGGGGAATTTTCCCCAATGGCATTCCCCATATATTTTACTAGGAAACATACATAAGTCTGGTTAAAAAGTCATTCTCCCTCCTAACCATACTGATGGGCTCCAAATCCAATGGCGATGTCGGTTTTGCTCTGCGAATTCATGGAGAGCTAACCCTAACCCTAAGTGGAATTTTCCCCAATGGCATTCCCCATGTATTTTACTAGGAAACAAACATAAGTCTGGTTAAAAAGTCGTGCTCCCCCCTAACCATACTGATGGGCTCGAAATCCAATGGCGATGTCCGTTTTGCTCTGCGAATTCATGGAGAGCTAACCCTAACCCTAAGGGGAATTTTCCCCAATGGCATTCCCCATATATTTTACTAGGAAACAAACATAAGTCTGGTTAAAAAGTCGTGCTCCCCCCTAACCATACTGATGGGCTCCAAATCCAATGGCGATGTTCCTTTTGCTCTGCGAATTCATGGAGAGCTAACCCTAACCCTAAGTGGAATTTTCCCCAATGGCATTCCCCATGTATTTTACTAGGAAACATACATAAGTCTGGTTAAAAAATCGTGCTCCCTCCTAACCATACTGATGGGCTCCAAATCCAATGGCGATGTCCATTTTGCTCTGCGAATTCATGGAGAGCTAACCCTAACCCTAAGTGGAATTTTCCCCAAAGGCATTCCCCATGTATTTTACTAGGAAATATACATAAGTCTGGTTAAAAAGTCGTGCTCCCTCCTAACCATACTGATGGGCTCCAAATCCAATGGCGATGTCCGTTTTGCTCTTCGAATTCATTGAGAGCTAACCCTAACCCTAAGTGGAATTTTCCCCAATGGCATTCCCCATGTATTTTACTAGGAAATATACATAAGTCTAAATAAAAAGTCATGCTCCCTCCTAACCATACTGATGGGCTCCAAATCCAATGGCGATGTCGGTTTTGCTCTGCGAATTCATGGAGAGCTAACCCTAACCCTAAGTGGAATTTTCCCCAATCGCATTCCCCATGTATTTTACTAGGAAATATACATAAGTCTGGTTAAAAAGTCGTGCTCCCTCCTAACCATACTGATGGGCTCCAAATCCAATGGCGATGTCCGTTTTGCTCTGCGAATTCATCGAGAGCTAACCCTAACACTAAGTGGAATTTTCCCCAAAGGCATTCCCCATGTATTTTACTAGGAAATATACATAAGTCTAAATAAAAAGTTATTCTCCCTCCTAACCATACTGATGGGCTCCAAATCCAATGGTGATGTCGGTTTTGCTCTGCAAATTCATGGAGAGCTAACCCTAACCCTAAGTGGAATTTTCCCCAATGGCATTCCCCATGTATTTTAATAGGATATATACATAAGTCTGGTTAAAAAGTCATTCTCCCTCCTAACCATACTGATGGGCTCCAAATCCAATGGCGATGTCCGTTTTGCTCTGCGAATTCATGGAGAGCTAACCCTAACCCTAAGGGGAATTTTCCCCAATGGCATTCCCCATGTAATTAACTATGAAGTATACATAAGTCTGGTTAAAATGTCATGCTCCCTCCTAACCATACTGATGGGCTCCAAATCCAATGGCAATGTCCGTTTTGCTCTGCGAATTCATGGAGAGCTAACCCTAACCCTAAGGGGAATTTTCCCCAATGGCATTCCCCATGTATTTTACTAGGAAATATACATAAGTCTGGTTAAAATGTCGTGCTCCCTCCTAACCATACTGATGGGCTCCAAATCCAATGGCGATGTCCGTTTTGCTCTGCAAATTCATGGAGAGCTAACCCTAACCCTAAGTGGAATTTTCCCCAAAGGCATTCCCCATGTATTTTACTAGGAAATATACATAAGTCTGGTTAAAAAGTCGTGCTCCCTCCTAACCATACTGATGGGCTCCAAATCCAAAGGCGATGTCGGTTTTGCTCTGCGAATTCATGGAGAGCTAACCCTAACCCTAAGTGGAATTTTCCCCAAAGGCATTCCCCATGTATTTTACTAGGAAATATACATAAGTCTGGTTAAAAAGTCATTCTCCCTCCTAACCATACTGATGGGCTCCAAATCCAAAGGCGATGTCGGTTTTGCTCTGCAAATTCATGGAGAGCTAACCCTAACCCTAAGTGGAATTTTCCCCAATGGCATTCCCCATGTATTTTACTAGGAAATATACATAAGTCTGGTTAAAAAATCGTGCTCCCTCCTAACCATACTGATGGGCTCCAAATCCAATGGCGATGTCCATTTTGCTCTGCGAATTCATGGAGAGCTAACCCTAACCCTAAGTGGAATTTTCCCCAAAGGCATTCCCCATGTATTTTACTAGGAAATATACATAAGTCTGGTTAAAAAGTCATTCTCCCTCCTAACCATACTGATGGGCTCCAAATCCAAAGGCGATGTCGGTTTTGCTCTGCGAATTCATGGAGAGCTAACCCTAACCCTAAGTGGAATTTTCCCCAATGGCATTCCCCATGTATTTTACTAGGAAATATACATAAGTCTAAATAAAAAGTCATGCTCCCTCCTAACCATACTGATGGGCTCCAAATCCAATGGCGATGTCGGTTTTGCTCTGCGAATTCATGGAGAGCTAACCCTAACCCTAAGTGGAATTTTCCCCAATCGCATTCCCCATGTATTTTACTAGGAAATATACATAAGTCTGGTTAAAAAGTCGTGCTCCCTCCTAACCATACTGATGGGCTCCAAATCCAATGGCGATGTCCGTTTTGCTCTGCGAATTCATCGAGAGCTAACCCTAACACTAAGTGGAATTTTCCCCAAAGGCATTCCCCATGTATTTTACTAGGAAATATACATAAGTCTAAATAAAAAGTTATTCTCCCTCCTAACCATACTGATGGGCTCCAAATCCAATGGTGATGTCGGTTTTGCTCTGCAAATTCATGGAGAGCTAACCCTAACCCTAAGTGGAATTTTCCCCAATGGCATTCCCCATGTATTTTAATAGGATATATACATAAGTCTGGTTAAAAAGTCGTGCTCCCTCCTAACCATACTGATGGGCTCCAAATCCAATGGCGATGTCGGTTTTGCTCTGCGAATTCATGGAGAGCTAACCCTAACCCTAAGTGGAATTTTCCCCAATGGCATTCCCCATGTATTTTACTAGGAAATATACATAAGTCTGGTTAAAAAATCGTGCTCCCTCCTAACCATACTGATGGGCTCCAAATCCAATGGCGATATCCATTTTGCTCTGCGAATTCATGGAGAGCTAACCCTAACCCTAAGTGGAATTTTCCCCAAAGGCATTCCCCATGTATTTTACTAGGAAATATACATAAGTCTGGTTAAAAAGTCATTCTCCCTCCTAACCATACTGATGGGCTCCAAATCCAAAGGCGATGTCGGTTTTGCTCTGCGAATTCATGGAGAGCTAACCCTAACCCTAAGTGGAATTTTCCCCAATGGCATTCCCCATGTATTTTACTAGGAAATATACATAAGTCTAAATAAAAAGTCATGCTCCCTCCTAACCATACTGATGGGCTCCAAATCCAATGGCGATGTCGGTTTTGCTCTGCGAATTCATGGAGAGCTAACCCTAACCCTAAGTGGAATTTTCCCCAATCGCATTCCCCATGTATTTTACTAGGAAATATACATAAGTCTGGTTAAAAAGTCGTGCTCCCTCCTAACCATACTGATGGGCTCCAAATCCAATGGCAATGTCCATTTTGCTCTGCGAATTCATGGAGAGCTAACCCTAACCCTAAGGGGAATTTTCCCCAATGGCATTCCCCATGTATTTTACTAGGAAATATACATAAGTCTGGTTAAAAAGTCGTGCTCCCTCCTAACCATACTGATGGGCTCCAAATCCAATGGCGATGTCCGTTTTGCTCTGCGAATTCATCGAGAGCTAACCCTAACACTAAGTGGAATTTTCCCCAAAGGCATTCCCCATGTATTTTACTAGGAAATATACATAAGTCTAAATAAAAAGTTATTCTCCCTCCTAACCATACTGATGGGCTCCAAATCCAATGGTGATGTCGGTTTTGCTCTGCAAATTCATGGAGAGCTAACCCTAACCCTAAGTGGAATTTTCCCCAATGGCATTCCCCATGTATTTTACTAGGAAATATACATAAGTCTGGTTAAAAAATCGTGCTCCCTCCTAACCATACTGATGGGCTCCAAATCCAATGGCGATATCCATTTTGCTCTGCGAATTCATGGAGAGCTAACCCTAACCCTAAGTGGAATTTTCCCCAAAGGCATTCCCCATGTATTTTACTAGGAAATATACATAAGTCTGGTTAAAAAGTCATTCTCCCTCCTAACCATACTGATGGGCTCCAAATCCAAAGGCGATGTCGGTTTTGCTCTGCGAATTCATGGAGAGCTAACCCTAACCCTAAGTGGAATTTTCCCCAATGACATTCCCCATGTATTTTACTAGGAAATATACATAAGTCTAAATAAAAAGTCATGCTCCCTCCTAACCATACTGATGGGCTCCAAATCCAATGGCGATGTCGGTTTTGCTCTGCGAATTCATGGAGAGCTAACCCTAACCCTAAGTGGAATTTTCCCCAATCGCATTCCCCATGTATTTTACTAGGAAATATACATAAGTCTGGTTAAAAAGTCGTGCTCCCTCCTAACCATACTGATGGGCTCCAAATCCAATGGCAATGTCCATTTTGCTCTGCGAATTCATGGAGAGCTAACCCTAACCCTAAGGGGAATTTTCCCCAATGGCATTCCCCATGTATTTTACTAGGAAACATACATAAGTCTGGTTAAAAAGTCATTCTCCCTCCTAACCATACTGATGGGCTCCACATCCAATGGCGATGTCCGTTTTGCTCTGCAAATTCATGGAGAGCTAACCCTAACCCTAAGTGGAATTTTCCCCAATCGCATTCCCCATGTATTTTACTAGGAAATATACATAAGTCTGGTTAAAAAGTCGTGCTCCCTCCTAACCATACTGATGGGCTCCAAATCCAATGGCGATGTCCGTTTTGCTCTGCGAATTCATCGAGAGCTAACCCTAACACTAAGTGGAATTTTCCCCAAAGGCATTCCCCATGTATTTTACTAGGAAATATACATAAGTCTAAATAAAAAGTTATTCTCCCTCCTAACCATACTGATGGGCTCCAAATCCAATGGTGATGTCAGTTTTGCTCTGCAAATTCATGGAGAGCTAACCCTAACCCTAAGTGGAATTTTCCCCAATGGCATTCCCCATGTATTTTAATAGGATATATACATAAGTCTGGTTAAAAAGTCGTGCTCCCTCCTAACCATACTGATGGGCTCCAAATCCAATGGCGATGTCGGTTTTGCTCTGCGAATTCATGGAGAGCTAACCCTAACCCTAAGTGGAATTTTCCCCAATGGCATTCCCCATTTATTTTACTAGGAAACATACATAAGTCTGGTTAAAAAGTCGTGCTCCCTCCTAACCATACTGATGGGCTCCAAATCCAATGGGGATGTCCGTTTTGCTCTGCGAATTCATGGAGAGCTAACCCTAACCCTAAGTGGAATTTTCCCCAATGGCATTCCCCATGTAATTAACTATGAAATATACATAAGTCTGGTTAAAATGTTATGCTCCCTCCTAACCATACTGATGGGCTCCAAATCCAATGGCGATGTCCATTTTGCTCTGCGAATTCATGGAGAGCTAACCCTAACCCTAAGTGGAATTTTCCCCAATGGCATTCCCCATGTATTTTACTAGGAAATATACATAAGTCTGGTTAAAAAGTCGTGCTCCCTCCTAACCATACTGATGGGCTCCAAATCCAATGGCGATGTCCGTTTTGCTCTGCGAATTCATTGAGAGCTAACCCTAACCCTAAGGGGAATTTTCCCCAATGGCATTCCCCATGCATTTTACTAGGAAACAAACATAAGTCTGGTTAAAAAGTCATTCTCCCTCCTAACCATACTGATGGGCTCCAAATCCAATGGCGATGTCCGTTTTGCTCTGCCAATTCATGGAGAGCTAACCCTAACCCTAAGTGGAATTTTCCCCAATGGCATTCCCCATGTATTTTACTAGGAAATATACATAAATCTGGTTAAAAAGTCGTGCTCCCTCCTAACCATACTGATGGGCTCCAAATCCAATGGCAATGTCCATTTTGCTCTGCGAATTCATGGAGAGCTAACCCTAACCCTAAGGGGAATTTTCCCCAATGGCATTCCCCATGTATTTTACTAGGAAACATACATAAGTCTGGTTAAAAAGTCATTCTCCCTCCTAACCATACTGATGGGCTCCACATCCAATGGCGATGTCCGTTTTGCTCTGCAAATTCATGGAGAGCTAACCCTAACCCTAAGGGGAATTTTCCCCAATGGCATTCCCCATGTAATTAACTATGAAATATACATAAGTCTGGTTAAAAAGTCGTGCTCCCTCCTAACCATACTGATGGGCTCCAAATCCAATGGCGATGTCCGTTTTGCTCTGCGAATTCATGGAGAGCTAACCCTAACCCTAAGGGGAATTTTCCCCAATGGCATTCCCCATATATTTTACTAGGAAACATACATAAGTCTGGTTAAAAAGTCATTCTCCCTCTTAACCATACTGATGGGCTCCAAATCCAAAGGCGATGTCGGTTTTGCTCTGCGAATTCATGGAGAGCTAACCCTAACCCTAAGTGGAATTTTCCCCAATGGCATTCCCCATGTATTTTACTAGGAAATATACATAAGTCTGTTTAAAAAATCGTGCTCCCTCCTAACCATACTGATGGGCTCCAAATCCAATGGCGATATCCATTTTGCTCTGCGAATTCATGGAGAGCTAACCCTAACCCTAAGTGGAATTTTCCCCAAAGGCATTCCCCATGTATTTTACTAGGAAATATACATAAGTCTGGTTAAAAAGTCATTCTCCCTCCTAACCATACTGATGGGCTCCAAATCCAAAGGCGATGTCGGTTTTTGCTCTGCGAATTCATGGAGAGCTAACCCTAACCCTAAGTGGAATTTTCCCCAATGGCATTCCCCATGTATTTTACTAGGAAATATACATAAGTCTAAATAAAAAGTCATGCTCCCTCCTAACCATACTGATGGGCTCCAAATCCAATGGCGATGTCGGTTTTGCTCTGCGAATTCATGGAGAGCTAACCCTAACCCTAAGTGGAATTTTCCCCAATGGCATTCCCCATGTATTTTACTAGGAAATATACATAAGTCTGGTTAAAAAGTCATGCTCCCTCCTAACCATACTGATGGGCTCCAAATCCAATGGCGATGTCGGTTTTTGCTCTGCGAATTCATGGAGAGCTAACCCTAACCCTAAGTGTAATTTTCCCCAATCGCATTCCCCATGTATTTTACTAGGAAATATACATAAGTCTGGTTAAAAAGTCGTGCTCCCTCCTAACCATACTGATGGGCTCCAAATCCAATGGCAATGTCCATTTTGCTCTGCGAATTCATGGAGAGCTAACCCTAACCCTAAGGGGAATTTTCCCCAATGGCATTCCCCATGTATTTTACTAGGAAATATACATAAGTCTGGTTAAAAAGTCGTGCTCCCTCCTAACCATACTGATGGGCTCCAAATCCAATGGCGATGTCCGTTTTGCTCTGCGAATTCATCGAGAGCTAACCCTAACACTAAGTGGAATTTTCCCCAAAGGCATTCCCCATGTATTTTACTAGGAAATATACATAAGTCTAAATAAAAAGTTATTCTCCCTCCTAACCATACTGATGGGCTCCAAATCCAATGGTGATGTCGGTTTTGCTCTGCAAATTCATGGAGAGCTAACCCTAACCCTAAGTGGAATTTTCCCCAATGGCATTCCCCATGTATTTTACTAGGAAATATACATAAGTCTGGTTAAAAAATCGTGCTCCCTCCTAACCATACTGATGGGCTCCAAATCCAATGGCGATATCCATTTTGCTCTGCGAATTCATGGAGAGCTAACCCTAACCCTAAGTGGAATTTTCCCCAAAGGCATTCCCCATGTATTTTACTAGGAAATATACATAAGTCTGGTTAAAAAGTCATTCTCCCTCCTAACCATACTGATGGGCTCCAAATCCAAAGGCGATGTCGGTTTTGCTCTGCGAATTCATGGAGAGCTAACCCTAACCCTAAGTGGAATTTTCCCCAATGACATTCCCCATGTATTTTACTAGGAAATATACATAAGTCTAAATAAAAAGTCATGCTCCCTCCTAACCATACTGATGGGCTCCAAATCCAATGGCGATGTCGGTTTTGCTCT
The DNA here is from genome assembly GCF_051295495.1 of Thamnophis sirtalis. Taxonomy (NCBI): domain Eukaryota; kingdom Metazoa; phylum Chordata; class Lepidosauria; order Squamata; family Natricidae; genus Thamnophis; species Thamnophis sirtalis. The sequence goes on from NW_028261383.1 coordinate 960,654, forward strand.
GTGAATTCATGGAGAGCTAACCCTAACCCTAAGTGGAATTTTCCCCAATCGCATTCCCCATGTATTTTACTAGGAAATATACATAAGTCTGGTTAAAAAGTCGTGCTCCCTCCTAACCATACTGATGGGCTCCAAATCCAATGGCAATGTCCATTTTGCTCTGCGAATTCATGGAGAGCTAACCCTAACCCTAAGGGGAATTTTCCCCAATGGCATTCCCCATGTATTTTACTAGGAAACATACATAAGTCTGGTTAAAAAGTCATTCTCCCTCCTAACCATACTGATGGGCTCCACATCCAATGGCGATGTCCGTTTTGCTCTGCAAATTCATGGAGAGCTAACCCTAACCCTAAGTGGAATTTTCCCCAATCGCATTCCCCATGTATTTTACTAGGAAATATACATAAGTCTGGTTAAAAAGTCGTGCTCCCTCCTAACCATACTGATGGGCTCCAAATCCAATGGCGATGTCCGTTTTGCTCTGCGAATTCATCGAGAGCTAACCCTAACACTAAGTGGAATTTTCCCCAAAGGCATTCCCCATGTATTTTACTAGGAAATATACATAAGTCTAAATAAAAAGTTATTCTCCCTCCTAACCATACTGATGGGCTCCAAATCCAATGGTGATGTCAGTTTTGCTCTGCAAATTCATGGAGAGCTAACCCTAACCCTAAGTGGAATTTTCCCCAATGGCATTCCCCATGTATTTTAATAGGATATATACATAAGTCTGGTTAAAAAGTCGTGCTCCCTCCTTACCATACTGATGGGCTCCAAATCCAATGGCGATGTCCATTTTGCTCTGCGAATTCATGGAGAGCTAACCCTAACCCTAAGTGGAATTTTCCCCAATGGCATTCCCCATGTATTTTACTAGGAAATATACATAAGTCTGGTTAAAAAGTCGTGCTCCCTCCTAACCATACTGATGGGCTCCAAATCCAATGGCGATGTCCGTTTTGCTCTGCGAATTCATTGAGAGCTAACCCTAACCCTAAGGGGAATTTTCCCCAATGGCATTCCCCATGCATTTTACTAGGAAACAAACATAAGTCTGGTTAAAAAGTCATTCTCCCTCCTAACCATACTGATGGGCTCCAAATCCAATGGCGATGTCCGTTTTGCTCTGCCAATTCATGGAGAGCTAACCCTAACCCTAAGTGGAATTTTCCCCAATGGCATTCCCCATGTATTTTACTAGGAAATATACATAAATCTGGTTAAAAAGTCGTGCTCCCTCCTAACCATACTGATGGGCTCCAAATCCAATGGCAATGTCCATTTTGCTCTGCGAATTCATGGAGAGCTAACCCTAACCCTAAGGGGAATTTTCCCCAATGGCATTCCCCATGTATTTTACTAGGAAACATACATAAGTCTGGTTAAAAAGTCATTCTCCCTCCTAACCATACTGATGGGCTCCACATCCAATGGCGATGTCCGTTTTGCTCTGCAAATTCATGGAGAGCTAACCCTAACCCTAAGGGGAATTTTCCCCAATGGCATTCCCCATGTAATTAACTATGAAATATACATAAGTCTGGTTAAAAAGTCGTGCTCCCTCCTAACCATACTGATGGGCTCCAAATCCAATGGCGATGTCCGTTTTGCTCTGCGAATTCATGGAGAGCTAACCCTAACCCTAAGGGGAATTTTCCCCAATGGCATTCCCCATATATTTTACTAGGAAACATACATAAGTCTGGTTAAAAAGTCATTCTCCCTCCTAACCATACTGATGGGCTCCAAATCCAAAGGCGATGTCGGTTTTGCTCTGCGAATTCATGGAGAGCTAACCCTAACCCTAAGTGGAATTTTCCCCAATGGCATTCCCCATGTATTTTACTAGGAAATATACATAAGTCTGGTTAAAAAATCGTGCTCCCTCCTAACCATACTGATGGGCTCCAAATCCAATGGCGATATCCATTTTGCTCTGCGAATTCATGGAGAGCTAACCCTAACCCTAAGTGGAATTTTCCCCAAAGGCATTCCCCATGTATTTTACTAGGAAATATACATAAGTCTGGTTAAAAAGTCATTCTCCCTCCTAACCATACTGATGGGCTCCAAATCCAAAGGCGATGTCGGTTTTGCTCTGCGAATTCATGGAGAGCTAACCCTAACCCTAAGTGGAATTTTCCCCAATGGCATTCCCCATGTATTTTACTAGGAAATATACATAAGTCTAAATAAAAAGTCATGCTCCCTTCTAACCATACTGATGGGCTCCAAATCCAATGGCGATGTCGGTTTTGCTCTGCGAATTCATGGAGAGCTAACCCTAACCCTAAGTGGAATTTTCCCCAATCGCATTCCCCATGTATTTTACTAGGAAATATACATAAGTCTGGTTAAAAAGTCGTGCTCCCTCCTAACCATACTGATGGGCTCCAAATCCAATGGCGATGTCCGTTTTGCTCTGCGAATTCATCGAGAGCTAACCCTAACACTAAGTGGAATTTTCCCCAAAGGCATTCCCCATGTATTTTACTAGGAAATATACATAAGTCTAAATAAAAAGTTATTCTCCCTCCTAACCATACTGATGGGCTCCAAATCCAATGGTGATGTCGGTTTTGCTCTGCAAATTCATGGAGAGCTAACCCTAACCCTAAGTGGAATTTTCCCCAATGGCATTCCCCATGTATTTTAATAGGATATATACATAAGTCTGGTTAAAAAGTCGTGCTCCCTCCTAACCATACTGATGGGCTCCAAATCCAATGGCGATGTCGGTTTTGCTCTGCGAATTCATGGAGAGCTAACCCTAACCCTAAGTGGAATTTTCCCCAATGGCATTCCCCATTTATTTTACTAGGAAACATACATAAGTCTGGTTAAAAAGTCGTGCTCCCTCCTAACCATACTGATGGGCTCCAAATCCAATGGGGATGTCCGTTTTGCTCTGCGAATTCATGGAGAGCTAACCCTAACCCTAAGTGGAATTTTCCCCAATGGCATTCCCCATGTAATTAACTATGAAATATACATAAGTCTGGTTAAAATGTTATGCTCCCTCCTAACCATACTGATGGGCTCCAAATCCAATGGCGATGTCCATTTTGCTCTGCGAATTCATGGAGAGCTAACCCTAACCCTAAGTGGAATTTTCCCCAATGGCATTCCCCATGTATTTTACTAGGAAATATACATAAGTCTGGTTAAAAAGTCGTGCTCCCTCCTAACCATACTGATGGGCTCCAAATCCAATGGCGATGTCCGTTTTGCTCTGCGAATTCATTGAGAGCTAACCCTAACCCTAAGGGGAATTTTCCCCAATGGCATTCCCCATGCATTTTACTAGGAAACAAACATAAGTCTGGTTAAAAAGTCATTCTCCCTCCTAACCATACTGATGGGCTCCAAATCCAATGGCGATGTCCGTTTTGCTCTGCCAATTCATGGAGAGCTAACCCTAACCCTAAGTGGAATTTTCCCCAATGGCATTCCCCATGTATTTTACTAGGAAATATACATAAGTCTGGTTAAAAAGTCATTCTCCCTCCTAACCATACTGATGGGCTCCAAATCCAATGGCAATGTCCATTTTGCTCTGCGAATTCATGGAGAGCTAACCCTAACCCTAAGGGGAATTTTCCCCAATGGCATTCCCCATGTATTTTACTAGGAAACATACATAAGTCTGGTTAAAAAGTCATTCTCCCTCCTAACCATACTGATGGGCTCCACATCCAATGGCGATGTCCGTTTTGCTCTGCAAATTCATGGAGAGCTAACCCTAACCCTAAGGGGAATTTTCCCCAATGGCATTCCCCATGTAATTAACTATGAAATATACATAAGTCTGGTTAAAAAGTCGTGCTCCCTCCTAACCATACTGATGGGCTCCAAATCCAATGGCGATGTCCGTTTTGCTCTGCGAATTCATGGAGAGCTAACCCTAACCCTAAGGGGAATTTTCCCCAATGGCATTCCCCATGTATTTTACTAGGAAACATACATAAGTCTGGTTAAAAAGTCATTCTCCCTCCTAACCATACTGATGGGCTCCAAATCCAATGGCGATGTACGTTTTGCTCTGCGAATTCATGGAGAGCTAACCCTAACCCTAAGTGGAATTTTCCCCAATGGCATTCCCCATGTAATTAACTATGAAATATACATAAGTCTGGTTAAAATGTTATGCTCCCTCCTAAGCATACTGATGGGCTCCAAATCCAATGGCAATGTCCATTTTGCTCTGCGAATTCATGGAGAGGTAACCCTAACCCTAAGGGGAATTTTCCCCAATGGCATTCCCCATGTATTTTACTAGGAAACATATATAAGTCTGGTTAAAAAGTCATTCTCCCTCCTAACCATACTGATGGGCTCCAAATCCAATGGCGATGTCGGTTTTGCTCTGCGAATTCATGGAGAGCTAACCCTAACCCTAAGGGGAATTTTCCCCAATGGCATTCCCCATGTATTTTACTAGGAAACATACATAAGTCTGGTTAAAAAGTCGTGCTCCCTCCTAACCATAGTGATGGGCTCCAAATCCAATGGAGATGTCCGTTTTGCTCTGCGAATTCATTGAGAGCTAACCCTAACCCTAAGGGGAATTTTCCCCAATGGCATTCCCCATGCATTTTACTAGGAAACAAACATAAGTCTGGTTAAAAAGTCATTCTCCCTCCTAACCATACTGATCGGCTCCAAATCCAATGGCGATGTCCGTTTTGCTCTGCCAATTCATGGAGAGCTAACCCTAACCCTAAGTGGAATTTTCCCCAATGGCATTCCCCATGTATTTTACTAGGAAATATACATAAGTCCGGTTAAAAAGTCGTGCTCCCTCCTAACCATACTGATGGGCTCCAAATCCAATGGCAATGTCCATTTTGCTCTGCGAATTCATGGAGAGCTAACCCTAACCCTAAGGGGAATTTTCCCCAATGGCATTCCCCATGTATTTTACTAGGAAACATACATAAGTCTGGTTAAAAAGTCATTCTCCCTCCTAACCATACTGATGGGCTCCAAATCCAATGGCGATGTCCGTTTTGCTCTGCAAATTCATGGAGAGCTAACCCTAACCCTAAGGGGAATTTTCCCCAATGGCATTCCCCATGTAATTAACTATGAAATATACATAAGTCTGGTTAAAAAGTCGTGCTCCCTCCTAACCATACTGATGGGCTCCAAATCCAATGGCGATGTCCGTTTTGCTCTGCGAATTCATGGAGAGCTAACCCTAACCCTAAGGGAATTTTTCCCAATGGCATTCCCCATGTATTTTACTAGGAAACATACATAAGTCTGGTTAAAAAGTCATTCTCCCTCCTAACCATACTGATGGGCTCCAAATCCAATGGCGATGTCCGTTTTGCTCTGCGAATTCATGGAGAGCTAACCCTAACCCTAAGTGGAATTTTCCCCAATGGCATTCCCCATGTAATTAACTATGAAATATACATAAGTCTGGTTAAAATGTTATGCTCCCTCCTAACCATACTGATGTGCTCCAAATCCAATGGCAATGTCCATTTTGCTCTGCGAATTCATGGAGAGCTAACCCTAACCCTAAGGGGAATTTTCCCCAATGGCATTCCCCATGTATTTTACTAGGAAACATATATAAGTCTGGTTAAAAAGTCATTCTCCCTCCTAACCATACTGATGGGCTCCAAGTCCAATGGCGATGTCCGTTTTGCTCTCCCAATTCATGGAGAGCTAACCCTAACCCTAAGTGGAATTTTCCCCAATGGCATTTCCCCATGTATTTTACTAGGAAATATACATAAGTCTGGTTAAAAAGTCATGCTCCCTCCTAACCATACTGATGGGCTCCAAATCCAATGGCGATGTCGGTTTTGCTCTGCGAATTCATGGAGAGCTAACCCTAACCCTAAGTGGAATTTTCCCCAATGGCATTCCCCATGTATTTTACTAGGAAATATACATAAGTCTGGTTAAAAAGTAGTGCTCCCTCCTAACCATACTGATGGGCTCCAAATCCAATGGTGATGTCCGTTTTGCTCTGCGAATTCATCGAGAGCTAACCCTAACCCTAAGTGGAATTTTCCCCAAAGGCATTCCCCATGTATTTTACTAGGAAATATGCATAAGTCTGGTTAAAAAGTCGTGCTCCCTCCTAACCATACTGATGGGCTCCAAATCCAATGGCGATGTCGGTATTGCTCTGCGAATTCATGGAGAGCTAACCCTAACCCTACGTGGAATTTTCCCCAATGGCATTTCCCCATGTATTTTACTAGGAAATATACATAAGTCTGGTTAAAAAGTCATGCTCCCTCCTAACCATACTGAGGGGCTCCAAATCCAATGGCGATGTCGGTTTTGCTCTGCGAATTCATGGAGAGCTAACCCTAACCCTAAGTGGAATTTTCCCCAATGGCATTTCCCCATGTATTTTACTAGGAAATATACATAAGTCTGGTTAAAAAGTCGTGCTCCCTCCTAACCATACTGATGGGCTCCAAATCCAATGGTGATGTCCGTTTTGCTCTGCGAATTCATCGAGAGCTAACCCTAACCCTAAGTGGAATTTTCCCCAAAGGCATTCCCCATGTATTTTACTAGGAAATATGCATAAGTCTGGTTAAAAAGTCGTGCTCCCTCCTAACCATACTGATGGGCTCCAAATCCAATGGCGATGTCGGTTTTGCTCTGCGAATTCATGGAGAGCTAACCCTAACCCTAAGTGGAATTTTCCCCAATGGCATTCCCCATGTATTTTACTAGGAAATATACATAAGTCTGGTTAAAAGTCGTGCTCCCTCCTAACCATACTGATGGGCTCCAAATCCAATGGTGATGTCCGTTTTGCTCTGCGAATTCATCGAGAGCTAACCCTAACCCTAAGTGGAATTTTCCCCAAAGGCATTCCCCATGTATTTTACTAGGAAATATGCATAAGTCTGGTTAAAAAGTCGTGCTCCCTCCTAACCATACTGATGGGCTCCAAATCCAATGGCGATGTCGGTTTTGCTCTGCGAATTCATGGAGAGCTAACCCTAACGCTAAGTGGAATTTTCCCCAATGGCATTCCCCATGTATTTTACTAGGAAATATACATAAGTCTGGTTAAAAAGTCGTGCTCCCTCCTAACCATACTGATGGGCTCCAAATCCAATGGCGATGTCCGTTTTGCTCTGCGAATTCATGGAGAGCTAACCCTAACCCTAAGTGGAATTTTCCCAAAAGGCATTCCCCATGTATTTTACTAGGAAATATACATAAGTCTGGTTAAAAGGTCGTGCTCCCTCCTAACCATACTGATGGGCTCCAAATCCAATGGCGATGTCCGTTTTGCTCTGCGAATTCATTGAGATCTAACCCTAACCCTAAGGGGAATTTTCCCCAATGGCATTCCCCATGCATTTTACTAGGAAATATACATAAGTCTAAATAAAAAGTCATGCTCCCTCCTAACCATACTGATGGGCTCCAAATCCAATGGCGATGTCGGTTTTGCTCTGCGAATTCATGGAGAGCTAACCCTAACCCTAAGTGGAATTTCCCCAATGGCATTCCCCATGTAATTAACTATGAAATATACATAAGTCTGGTTAAAATGTTATGCTCCCTCCTAACCATACTGATGGGCTCCAAATCCAATGGCAATGTCCATTTTGCTCTGCGAATTCATGGAGAGCTAACCCTAACCCTAAGGGGAATTTTCCCCAATGGCATTCCCCATGTATTTTACTAGGAAATATACATAAGTCTGGTTAAAAAGTCGTGCTCCCTCCTAACCATACTGATGGGCTCCAAATCCAATGGCGATGTCCGTTTTGCTCTGCGAATTCATGGGGAGCTAACCCTAACGCTAAGTGGAATTTTCCCCAATGGCATTCCCCATGTATTTTACTAGGAAACAAAGATAAGTCTGGTTAAAAAGTCATTCTCCCTCCTAACCATACTGATGGGCTCCAAATCCAATGGCGATGTCCGTTTTGCTCTGCCAATTCATGGAGAGCTAACCCTAATCCTAAGTGGAATTTTCCCCAATGGCATTCCCATGTATTTTACTAGGAAATATACATAAGTCTGGTTAAAAAGTCGTGCTCCCTCCTAACCATACTGATGGGCTCCAAATCCAATGGCGATGTCCGTTTTGCTCTGCGAATTCATGGGGAGCTAACCCTAACGCTAAGTGGAATTTTCCCCAATGGCATTCCCCATGTATTTTACTAGGAAATATACATAAGTCTGGTTAAAAAGTCGTGCTCCCTCCTAACCATACTGATGGGCTCCAAATCCAATGGCGATGTCGGTTTTGCTCTGCGAATTCATGGAGAGCTAACCCTAACCCTAAGTGGAATTTTCCCCAATGGCATTCCCCATGTAATTAACTATGAAATATACATAAGTCTGGTTAAAAAGTCATTCTCCCTCCTAACCATACTGATGGGCTCCAAATCCAATGGCAATGTCAATTTGCTCTGCGAATTCATGGAGAGCTAACCCTAACCCTAAGTGGAATTTTCCCCAATGGCATTCCCCATGTAATTAACTATGAAATATACATAAGTCTGGTTAAAATGTTATGCTCCCTCCTAACCATACTGATGTGCTCCAAATCCAATGGCGATGTCCGTTTTGCTCTTCGAATTCATGGAGAGCTAACCCTAACGCTAAGTGGAATTTTCCCCAATGGCATTCCCCATGTATTTTACTAGGAAATATACATAAGTCTGGTTAAAAAGTCGTGCTCCCTCCTAACCATACTGATGGGCTCCAAATCCAATGGCGATGTCGGTTTTGCTCTGCGAATTCATGGAGAGCTAACCCTAACCCTAAGTGGAATTTTCCCCAATGGCATTCCCCATGTAATTAACTATGAAATATACATAAGTCTGGTTAAAAAGTCATTCTCCCTCCTAACCATACTGATGGGCTCCAAATCCAATGGCGATGTCCGTTTTGCTCTGCCAATTCATGGAGAGCTAACCCTAACCCTAAGTGGAATTTTCCCCAATGGCATTCCCCATGTATTTTACTAGGAAATATACATAAGTCTGCTTAAAAAGTCGTGCTCCCTCCTAACCATACTGATGGGCTCCAAATCCAATGGCGATGTCCGTTTTGCTCTGCGAATTCATGGAGAGCTAACCCTAACCCTAAGGGGAATTTTCCCCAATGGCATTCCCCATGTATTTTACTAGGAATTATACATGTCTGGTTAAAAAGTCGTGCTCCCCCCTAACCATACTGATGGGCTCCAAATCCAATGGCAATGTCCATTTTGCTCTGCGAATTCATGGAGAGCTAACCCTAACCCTAAGTGGAATTTTCCCCAATGGCATTCCCCATGTATTTTACTAGGAAACATACATAGGTCTGGTTAAAAAGTCATTCTCCCTCCTAACCACACTGATGGGCTCCAAATCCAATGGCGATGTCCGTTTTGCTCTGCGAATTCATGGAGAGCTAACCCTAACCCTAAGTGGAATTTTCCCCAATGGCATTCCCCATGTAATTAACTATGAAATATACATAAGTGTGGTTAAAATGTTATGCTCCCTCCTAACCATACTGATGTGCTCCAAATCCAATGGCAATGTCCATTTTGCTCTGCGAATTCATGGAGAGCTAACCCTAACCCTAAGGGGAATTTTCCCCAATGGCATTCCCCATGTATTTTACTAGGAAACATACATAGGTCTGGTTAAAAAGTCATTCTCCCTCCTAACCATACTGATGGGCTCCAAATCCAATGGCGATGTCCGTTTTGCTCTGCGAATTCATGGAGAGCTAACCCTAACCCTAAGTGGAATTTTCCCCAATGGCATTCCCCATGTATTTTACTAGGAAATATACATGTCTGGTTAAAAAGTCGTGCTCCCTCCTAACCATAGTGATGGGCTCCAAATCCAATGGCGATGTCGGTTTTGCTCTGCGAATTCATGGAGAGCTAACCCTAACCCTAAGGGGAATTTTCCCCAATGGCATTCCCCATGTATTTTACTAGGAAACATACATAGGTCTGGTTAAAAAGTCATTCTCCCTCCTAAACATACTGATGGGCTCCAAATCCAATGGCGATGTCCGTTTTGCTCTGCGAATTCATGGAGAGCTAACCCTAACCCTAAGTGGAATTTTCCCCAATGGCATTCCCCATGTATTTTACTATGAAATATACATAAGTCTGGTTAAAAAGTCGTGCTCCCTCCTAACCATACTGATGGGCTCCAAATCCAATGGCGATGTCCGTTTTGCTCTGCGAATTCATGGAGAGCTAACCCTAACCCTAAGTGGAATTTTCCCCAATGGCATTTCCCCATGTTTTTTACTAGGAAATATACATAAGTCTGGTTAAAAAGTCATGCTCCCTCCTAACCATACTGATGGGCTCCAAATCCAATGGCGATGTCGGTTTTGCTCTGCGAATTCATGGAGAGCTAACCCTAACCCTAAGTGGAATTTTCCCCAATGGCATTCCCCATGTATTTTACTAGGAAATATACATAAGTCTGGTTAAAAAGTTGTGCTCCCTCCTAACCATACTGATGGGCTCCAAATCCAATGGCGATGTCCGTTTTGCTCTGCGAATTCATGGAGAGCTAACCCTAACCCTAAGTGGAATTTTCCCCAAAGGCATTCCCCATGTATTTTACTAGGAAATATACATAAGTCTGGTTAAAAAGTCGTGCTCCCTCCTAACCATACTGATGGGCTCCAAATCCAATGGCGATGTCCGTTTTGCTCTTCGAATTCATTGAGAGCTAACCCTAACCCTAAGTGGAATTTTCCCCAATGGCATTCCCCATGTATTTTACTAGGAAATATACATAAGTCTAAATAAAAAGTCATGCTCCCTCCTAACCATACTGATGGGCTCCAAATCCAAAGGCGATGTCGGTTTTGCTCTGCGAATTCATGGAGAGCTAACCCTAACCCTAAGTGGAATTTTCCCCAATGGCATTCCCCATGTATTTTACTAGGAAATATACATAAGTCTGGTTAAAAAATCGTGCTCCCTCCTAACCATACTGATGGGCTCCAAATCCAATGGCGATGTCCATTTTGCTCTGCGAATTCATGGAGAGCTAACCCTAACCCTAAGTGGAATTTTCCCCAAAGGCATTCCCCATGTATTTTACTAGGAAATATACATAAGTCTGGTTAAAAAGTCGTGCTCCCTCCTAACCATACTGATGGGCTCCAAATCCAATGGCGATGTCCGTTTTGCTCTTCGAATTCATTGAGAGCTAACCCTAACCCTAAGTGGAATTTTCCCCAAAGGCATTCCCCATGTATTTTACTAGGAAATATACATAAGTCTAAATAAAAAGTCATGCTCCCTCCTAACCATACTGATGGGCTCCAAATCCAATGGCGATGTCGGTTTTGCTCTGCGAATTCATGGAGAGCTAACCCTAACCCTAAGTGGAATTTTCCCCAATGGCATTCCCCATGTATTTTACTAGGATATATACATAAGTCTGGTTAAAAAGTCGTGCTCCCTCCTAACCATACTGATGGGCTCCAAATCCAATGGCGATGTCAGTTTTGCTCTGCGAATTCATGGAGAGCTAACCCTAACCCTAAGTGGAATTTTCCCCAATGGCATTCCCCATGTATTTTACTAGGAAATATACATAAGTCTGGTTAAAAAATCGTGCTCCCTCCTAACCATACTGATGGGCTCCAAATCCAATGGCGATGTCCGTTTTGCTCTGCGAATTCATGGAGAGCTAACCCTATCCCTAAGTGGAATTTTCCCCAATGGCATTCCCCATGTATTTTACTAGGAAATATACATAAGTCTGGTTAAAAAGTCGTGCTCCCTCCTAACCATACTGATGGGCTCCAAATCCAATGGCGATGTCCATTTTGCTCTGCGAATTCATGGAGAGCTAACCCTAACCCTAAGTGGAATTTTCCCCAATGGCATTCCCCATGTATTTTACTAGGAAATATACATAAGTCTGGTTAAAAAGTCGTGCTCCCTCCTAACCATACTGATGGGCTCCAAATCCAATGGTGATGTCCGTTTTGCTCTGCGAATTCATGGAGAGCTAACCCTAACCCTAAGTGGAATTTTCCCCAAAGGCATGCCCTATGTATTTTACTAGGAAATATACATAAGTCTGGTTAAAAAGTCGTGCTCCCTCCTAACCATACTGATGGGCTCCAAATCCAATGGCGATGTCGGTTTTGCTCTGCGAATTCATGGAGAGCTAACCCTAACCCTAAGTGGAATTTTCCCCAATGGCATTCCCCATGTAATTAACTATGAAATATACATAAGTCTGGTTAAAATGTTATGCTCCCTCCTAACCATACTGATGGGCTCCAAATCCAAAGGCGATGTCGGTTTTGCTCTGCGAATTCATGGAGAGCTAACCCTAACCCTAAGTGGAATTTTCCCCAATGGCATTCCCCATGTATTTTACTAGGAAATATACATAAGTCTGGTCAAAAAATCGTGCTCCCTCCTAACCATACTGATGGGCTCCAAATCCAATGGCGATGTCCATTTTGCTCTGCGAATTCATGGAGAGCTAACCCTAACCCTAAGTGGAATTTTCCCCAAAGGCATTCCCCATGTATTTTACTAGGAAATATACATAAGTCTGGTTAAAAAGTCGTGCTCCCTCCTAACCATACTGATGGGCTCCAAATCCAATGGCGATGTCCGTTTTGCTCTTCGAATTCATTGAGAGCTAACCCTAACCCTAAGTGGAATTTTCCCCAAAGGCATTCCCCATGTATTTTACTAGGAAATATACATAAGTCTAAATAAAAAGTCATGCTCCCTCCTAACCATACTGATGGGCTCCAAATCCAATGGCGATGTCGGTTTTGCTCTGCGAATTCATGGAGAGCTAACCCTAACCCTAAGTGGAATTTTCCCCAATGGCATTCCCCATGTATTTTACTAGGATATATACATAAGTCTGGTTAAAAAGTCGTGCTCCCTCCTAACCATACTGATGGGCTCCAAATCCAATGGCGATGTCAGTTTTGCTCTGCGAATTCATGGAGAGCTAACCCTAACCCTAAGTGGAATTTTCCCCAATGGCATTCCCCATGTATTTTACTAGGAAATATACATAAGTCTGGTTAAAAAATCGTGCTCCCTCCTAACCATACTGATGGGCTCCAAATCCAATGGCGATGTCCGTTTTGCTCTGCGAATTCATGGAGAGTTAACCCTATCCCTAAGTGGAATTTTCCCCAATGGCATTCCCCATGTATTTTACTAGGAAATATACATAAGTCTGGTTAAAAAGTCGTGCTCCCTCCTAACCATACTGATGGGCTCCAAATCCAATGGCGATGTCCGTTTTGCTCTGCCAATTCATGGAGAGCTAACCCTAACCCTAAGTGGAATTTTCCCCAATGGCATTCCCCATGTATTTTACTAGGAAACATACATAAGTCTGGTTAAAAAGTCATTCTCCCTCCTAACCATACTGATGGGCTCCAAATCCAATGGCAATGTCCGTTTTGCTCTGTGAATTCATGGAGAGCTAACCCTAACCCTAAGTGGAATTTTCCCCAAAGGCATTCCCCATGTATTTTACAAGGAAATATACATAAGTCTGGTTAAAAAGTAGTGCTCCCTCCTAACCATACTGATGGGCTCCAAATCCAATGGTGATGTCCGTTTTGCTCTGCGAATTCATCGAGAGCTAACCCTAACCCTAAGTGGAATTTTCCCCAAAGGCATTCCCCATGTATTTTACAAGGAAATATACATAAGTCTGGTTAAAAAGTAGTGCTCCCTCCTAACCATACTGATGGGCTCCAAATCCAATGGTGATGTCGGTTTTGCTCTGCGAATTCATGGAGAGCTAACCCTAACCCTAAGTGGAATTTTCCCCAAAGGTATTCCCCATGTATTTTACAAGTAAATATACATAAGTCTGGTTAAAAAGTAGTGCTCCCTCCTAACCATACTGATGGGCTCCAAATCCAATGGTGATGTCCGTTTTGCTCTGCGAATTCATCGAGAGCTAACCCTAACCCTAAGTGGAATTTTCCCCAAAGGCATTCCCCATGTATTTTACAAGGAAATATACATAAGTCTGGTTAAAAAGTAGTGCTCCCTCCTAACCATACTGATGGGCTCCAAATCCAATGGCGATGTCGGTTTTGCTCTGCGAATTCATGGAGAGCTAACCCTAACCCTAAGTGGAATTTTCCCCAAAGGCATTCCCCATGTATTTTACAAGGAAATATACATAACTCTGGTTAAAAAGTAGTGCTCCCTCCTAACCATACTGATGGGCTCCAAATCCAATGGTGATGTCCGTTTTGCTCTGCGAATTCATCGAGAGCTAACCCTAACCCTAAGTGGAATTTTCCCCAAAGGCATTCCCCATGTATTTTACAAGGAAATATACATAAGTCTGGTTAAAAAGTCGTGCTCCCTCCTAACCATACTGATGTGCTCCAAATCCAATGGCGATGTCGGTTTTGCTCTGCGAATTCATGGAGAGCTAACCCTAACCCTAAGTGGAATTTTCCCCAAAGGCATTCCCCATGTATTTTACAAGGAAATATACATAAGTCTGGTTAAAAAGTAGTGCTCCCTCCTAACCATACTGATGGGCTCCAAATCCAATGGTGATGTCCGTTTTGCTCTGCGAATTCATCGAGAGCTAACCCTAACCCTAAGTGGAATTTTCCCCAAAGGCATTCCCCATGTATTTTATAAGGAAATATACATAAGTCTGGTTAAAAAGTCGTGCTCCCTCCTAACCATACTGATGTGCTCCAAATCCAATGGCGATGTCGGTTTTGCTCTGCGAATTCATGGAGAGCTAACCCTAACCCTAAGTGGAATTTTCCCCAATGGCATTCCCCATGTATTTTACAAGGAAATATACATAAGTCTGGTTAAAATGTTATGCTCCCTCCTAACCATACTGATGTGCTCCAAATCCAATGGCAATGTCCATTTTGCTCTGCGAATTCATGGAGAGCTAACCCTAACCCTAAGGGGAATTTTCCCCAATGGCATTCCCCATGTATTTTACTAGGAAACATACATAAGTCTGGTTAAAAAGTCATTCTCCCTCCTAACCATACTGATGGGCTCCAAATCCAATGGCGATGTCCGTTTTGCTCTGCGAATTCATGGAGAGCTAACCCTAACCCTAAGTGGAATTTTCCCCAAAGGCATTCCCCATGTATTTTACAAGGAAATATACATAAGTCTGGTTAAAAAGTCGTGCTCCCTCCTAACCATACTGATGTGCTCCAAATCCAATGGCGATGTCGGTTTTGCTCTGCGAATTCATGGAGAGCTAACCCTAACCCTAAGTGGAATTTTCCCCAATGGCATTCCCCATGTATTTTACAAGGAAATATACATAAGTCTGGTTAAAATGTTATGCTCCCTCCTAACCATACTGATGTGCTCCAAATCCAATGGCAATGTCCATTTTGCTCTGCGAATTCATGGAGAGCTAACCCTAACCCTAAGGGGAATTTTCCCCAATGGCATTCCCCATGTATTTTACTAGGAAACATACATAAGTCTGGTTAAAAAGTCATTCTCCCTCCTAACCATACTGATGGGCTCCAAATCCAATGGCGATGTCCGTTTTGCTCTGCGAATTCATGGAGAGCTAACCCTAACCCTAAGTGGAATTTTCCCCAAAGGCATTCCCCATGTATTTTACTAGGAAATATACATAAGTCTGGTTAAAAAGTTGTGCTCCCTCCTAACCATACTGATGGGCTCCAAATCCAATGGCGATGTCCGTTTTGCTCTGCGAATTCATGGAGAGCTAACCCTAACCCTAAGTGGAATTTTCCCCAAAGGCATTCCCCATGTATTTTACTAGGAAATATACATAAGTCTGGTTAAAAAGTCGTGCTCCCTCCTAACCATACTGATGGGCTCCAAATCCAATGGCGATGTCCGTTTTGCTCTTCGAATTCATTGAGAGCTAACCCTAACCCTAAGTGGAATTTTCCCCAATGGCATTCCCCATGTATTTTACTAGGAAATATACATGTCTAAATAAAAAGTCATGCTCCCTCCTAACCATACTGATGGGCTCCAAATCCAAAGGCGATGTCGGTTTTGCTCTGCGAATTCATGGAGAGCTAACCCTAACCCTAAGTGGAATTTTCCCCAATGGCATTCCCCATGTATTTTACTAGGAAATATACATAAGTCTGGTTAAAAAATCGTGCTCCCTCCTAACCATACTGATGGGCTCCAAATCCAATGGCGATGTCCATTTTGCTCTGCGAATTCATGGAGAGCTAACCCTAACCCTAAGTGGAATTTTCCCCAAAGGCATTCCCCATGTATTTTACTAGGAAATATACATAAGTCTGGTTAAAAAGTCATGCTCCCTCCTAACCATACTGATGGGCTCCAAATCCAATGGCGATGTCCGTTTTGCTCTTCGAATTCATTGAGAGCTAACCCTAACCCTAAGTGGAATTTTCCCCAAAGGCATTCCCCATGTATTTTACTAGGAAACATACATAAGTCTAAATAAAAAGTCATGCTCCCTCCTAACCATACTGATGGGCTCCAAATCCAATGGCGATGTCGGTTTTGCTCTGCGAATTCATGGAGAGCTAACCCTAACCCTAAGTGGAATTTTCCCCAATGGCATTCCCCATGTATTTTACTAGGAAATATACATAAGTCTGGTTAAAAAGTCGTGCTCCCTCCTAACCATACTGATGGGCTCCAAATCCAATGGCGATGTCCGTTTTGCTCTGCGAATTCATCGAGAGCTAACCCTAAGTGGAATTTTCCCCAATGGCATTCCCCATGCATTTTACTAGGAAACAAAGATAAGTCTGGTTAAAAAGTCATTCTCCCTCCTAACCATACTGATGGGCTCCAAATCCAATGGCGATGTCCGTTTTGCTCTGCCAATTCATGGAGAGCTAACCCTAACCCTAAGTGGAATTTTCCCCAATGGCATTCCCCATGCATTTTACTAGGAAACATACATAAGTCTGGTTAAAAAGTCATTCTCCCTCCTAACCATACTGATGGGCTCCAAATCCAATGGCAATGTCCGTTTTGCTCTGTGAATTCATGGAGAGCTAACCCTAACGCTAAGTGGAATTTTCCCCAAAGGCATTCCCCATGTATTTTACAAGGAAATATACATAAGTCTGGTTAAAAAGTAGTGCTCCCTCCTAACCATACTGATGGGCTCCAAATCCAATGGTGATGTCCGTTTTGCTCTGCGAATTCTTCGAGAGCTAACCCTAACCCTAAGTGGAATTTTCCCCAAAGGCATTCCCCATGTATTTTACAAGGAAATATACATAAGTCTGGTTAAAAAGTAGTGCTCCCTCCTAACCATACTGATGGGCTCCAAATCCAATGGTGATGTCCGTTTTGCTCTGCGAATTCATCGAGAGCTAACCCTAACCCTAAGTGGAATTTTCCCCAAAGGCATTCCCCATGTATTTTACAAGGAAATATACATAAGTCTGGTTAAAAAGTAGTGCTCCCTCCTAACCATACTGATGGGCTCCAAATCCAATGGCGATGTCGGTTTTGCTCTGCGAATTCATGGAGAGCTAACCCTAACCCTAAGTGGAATTTTCCCCAAAGGCATTCCCCATGTATTTTACAAGGAAATATACATAAGTCTGGTTAAAAAGTAGTGCTCCCTCCTAACCATACTGATGGGCTCCAAATCCAATGGTGATGTCCGTTTTGCTCTGCGAATTCATCGAGAGCTAACCCTAACCCTAAGTGGAATTTTCCCCAAAGGCATTCCCCATGTATTTTACAAGGAAATATACATAAGTCTGGTTAAAAAGTCGTGCTCCCTCCTAACCATACTGATGTGCTCCAAATCCAATGGCGATGTCGGTTTTGCTCTGCGAATTCATGGAGAGCTAACCCTAACCCTAAGTGGAATTTTCCCCAATGGCATTCCCCATGTATTTTACAAGGAAATATACATAAGTCTGGTTAAAATGTTATGCTCCCTCCTAACCATACTGATGTGCTCCAAATCCAATGGCAATGTCCATTTTGCTCTGCGAATTCATGGAGAGCTAACCCTAACCCTAAGGGGAATTTTCCCCAATGGCATTCCCCATGTATTTTACTAGGAAACATACATAAGTCTGGTTAAAAAGTCATTTTCCCTCCTAACCATACTGATGGGCTCCAAATCCAATGGCAATGTCCGTTTTGCTCTGTGAATTCATGGAGAGCTAACCCTAACCCTAAGTGGAATTTTCCCCAAAGGCATTCCCCATGTATTTTACAAGGAAATATACATAAGTCTGGTTAAAAAGTAGTGCTCCCTCCTAACCATACTGATGGGCTCCAAATCCAATGGTGATGTCCGTTTTGCTCTGCGAATTCATCGAGAGCTAACCCTAACCCTAAGTGGAATTTTCCCCAAAGGCATTCCCCATGTATTTTACAAGGAAATATACATAAGTCTGGTTAAAAAGTAGTGCTCCCTCCTAACCATACTGATGGGCTCCAAATCCAATGGTGATGTCGGTTTTGCTCTGAGAATTCATGGAGAGCTAACCCTAACCCTAAGTGGAATTTTCCCCAATGGCATTCCCCATGTATTTTACAAGGAAATATACATAAGTCTGGTTAAAAAGTAGTGCTCCCTCCTAACCATACTGATGTGCTCCAAATCCAATGGCGATGTCGGTTTTGCTCTGCGAATTCATGGAGAGCTAACCCTAACCCTAAGTGGAATTTTCCCCAAAGGCATTCCCCATGTATTTTACAAGGAAATATACATAAGTCTGGTTAAAAAGTAGTGCTCCCTCCTAACCATACTGATGGGCTCCAAATCCAATGGTGATGTCCGTTTTGCTCTGCGAATTCATCGAGAGCTAACCCTAACCCTAAGTGGAATTTTCCCCAAAGGCATTCCCCATGTATTTTACAAGGAAATATACATAAGTCTGGTTAAAAAGTCGTGCTCCCTCCTAACCATACTGATGTGCTCCAAATCCAATGGCGATGTCGGTTTTGCTCTGCGAATTCATGGAGAGCTAACCCTAACCCTAAGTGGAATTTTCCCCAATGGCATTCCCCATGTATTTTACAAGGAAATATACATAAGTCTGGTTAAAATGTTATGCTCCCTCCTAACCATACTGATGTGCTCCAAATCCAATGGCGATGTCGGTTTTGCTCTGCGAATTCATGGAGAGCTAACCCTAACCCTAAGGGGAATTTTCCCCAATGGCATTCCCCATGTATTTTACTAGGAAACATACATAAGTCTGGTTAAAAAGTCATTCTCCCTCCTAACCATACTGATGGGCTCCAAATCCAATGGCGATGTCCGTTTTGCTCTGCGAATTCATGGAGAGCTAACCCTAACCCTAAGTGGAATTTTCCCCAAAGGCATTCTCCATGTATTTTACTAGGAAATATACATAAGTCTGGTTAAAAAGTTGTGCTCCCTCCTAACCATACTGATGGGCTCCAAATCCAATGGCGATGTCCGTTTTGCTCTGCGAATTCATGGAGAGCTAACCCTAACCCTAAGTGGAATTTTCCCCAAAGGCATTCCCCATGTATTTTACTAGGAAATATACATAAGTCTGGTTAAAAAGTCGTGCTCCCTCCTAACCATACTGATGGGCTCCAAATCCAATGGCGATGTCCGTTTTGCTCTTCGAATTCATTGAGAGCTAACCCTAACCCTAAGTGGAATTTTCCCCAATGGCATTCCCCATGTATTTTACTAGGAAATATACATGTCTAAATAAAAAGTCATGCTCCCTCCTAACCATACTGATGGGCTCCAAATCCAAAGGCGATGTCAGTTTTGCTCTGCGAATTCATGGAGAGCTAACCCTAACCCTAAGTGGAATTTTCCCCAATGGCATTCCCATGTATTTTACTAGGAAATATACATAAGTCTGGTTAAAAAATCGTGCTCCTCCTAACCATACTGATGGGCTCCAAATCCAATGGCGATGTCCATTTTGCTCTGCGAATTCATGGAGAGCTAACCCTAACCCTAAGTGGAATTTTCCCCAAAGGCATTCCCCATGTATTTTACTAGGAAATATACATAAGTCTGGTTAAAAAGTCGTGCTCCCTCCTAACCATACTGATGGCTCCAAATCCAATGGCGATGTCCGTTTTTGCTCTTCGAATTCATTGAGAGCTAACCCTAACCCTAAGTGGAATTTTCCCCAAAGGCATTCCCCATGTATTTTACTAGGAAATATACATAAGTCTAAATAAAAAGTCATGCTCCCTCCTAACCATACTGATGGGCTCCAAATCCAATGGCGATGTCGGTTTTGCTCTGCGAATTCATGGAGAGCTAACCCTAACCCTAAGTGGAATTTTCCCCAATGGCATTCCCCATGTATTTTACTAGGATATATACATAAGTCTGGTTAAAAAGTCGTGCTCCCTCCTAACCATACTGATGGGCTCCAAATCCAATGGCGATGTCCATTTTGCTCTGCGAATTCATGGAGAGCTAACCCTAACCCTAAGTGGAATTTTCCCCAAAGGCATTCCCCATGTATTTTACTAGGAAATATACATAAGTCTAAATAAAAAGTCATGCTCCCTCCTAACCATACTGATGGGCTCCAAATCCAATGGCGATGTCAGTTTTGCTCTGCGAATTCATGGAGAGCTAACCCTAACCCTAAGTGGAATTTTCCCCAATGGCATTCCCCATGTATTTTACAAGGAAATATACATAAGTCTGGTTAAAAAGTAGTGCTCCCTCCTAACCATACTGATGGGCTCCAAATCCAATGGTGATGTCCGTTTTGCTCTGCGAATTCATCGAGAGCTAACCCTAACCCTAAGTGGAATTTTCCCCAAAGGCATTCCCCATGTATTTTACAAGGAAATATACATAAGTCTGGTTAAAAAGTAGTGCTCCCTCCTAACCATACTGATGGGCTCCAAATCCAATGGCGATGTCGGTTTTGCTCTGCGAATTCATGGAGAGCTAACCCTAACCCTAAGTGGAATTTTCCCCAAAGGCATTCCCCATGTATTTTACAAGGAAATATACATAAGTCTGGTTAAAAAGTAGTGCTCCCTCCTAACCATACTGATGGGCTCCAAATCCAATGGTGATGTCCGTTTTGCTCTGCGAATTCATCGAGAGCTAACCCTAACCCTAAGTGGAATTTTCCCCAAAGGCATTCCCATGTATTTTACAAGGAAATATACATAAGTCTGGTTAAAAAGTCGTGCTCCCTCCTAACCATACTGATGTGCTCCAAATCCAATGGCGATGTCGGTTTTGCTCTGCGAATTCATGGAGAGCTAACCCTAACCCTAAGTGGAATTTTCCCCAATGGCATTCCCCATGTATTTTACAAGGAAATATACATAAGTCTGGTTAAAATGTTATGCTCCCTCCTAACCATACTGATGTGCTCCAAATCCAATGGCAATGTCCATTTTGCTCTGCGAATTCATGGAGAGCTAACCCTAACCCTAAGGGGAATTTTCCCCAATGGCATTCCCCATGTATTTTACTAGGAAACATACATAAGTCTGGTTAAAAAGTCATTTTCCCTCCTAACCATACTGATGGGCTCCAAATCCAATGGCAATGTCCGTTTTGCTCTGTGAATTCATGGAGAGCTAACCCTAACGCTAAGTGGAATTTTCCCCAAAGGCATTCCCCATGTATTTTACAAGGAAATATACATAAGTCTGGTTAAAAAGTAGTGCTCCCTCCTAACCATACTGATGGGCTCCAAATCCAATGGTGATGTCCGTTTTGCTCTGCGAATTCATCGAGAGCTAACCCTAACCCTAAGTGGAATTTTCCCCAAAGGCATTCCCCATGTATTTTACAAGGAAATATACATAAGTCTGGTTAAAAAGTAGTGCTCCCTCCTAACCATACTGATGGGCTCCAAATCCAATGGTGATGTCGGTTTTGCTCTGAGAATTCATGGAGAGCTAACCCTAACCCTAAGTGGAATTTTCCCCAATGGCATTCCCCATGTATTTTACAAGGAAATATACATAAGTCTGGTTAAAAAGTAGTGCTCCCTCCTAACCATACTGATGTGCTCCAAATCCAATGGCGATGTCGGTTTTGCTCTGCGAATTCATGGAGAGCTAACCCTAACCCTAAGTGGAATTTTCCCCAAAGGCATTCCCCATGTATTTTACAAGGAAATATACATAAGTCTGGTTAAAAAGTAGTGCTCCCTCCTAACCATACTGATGGGCTCCAAATCCAATGGTGATGTCCGTTTTGCTCTGCGAATTCATCGAGAGCTAACCCTAACCCTAAGTGGAATTTTCCCCAAAGGCATTCCCCATGTATTTTACAAGGAAATATACATAAGTCTGGTTAAAAAGTCGTGCTCCCTCCTAACCATACTGATGTGCTCCAAATCCAATGGCGATGTCGGTTTTGCTCTGCGAATTCATGGAGAGCTAACCCTAACCCTAAGTGGAATTTTCCCCAATGGCATTCCCCATGTATTTTACAAGGAATATACATAAGTCTGGTTAAAATGTTATGCTCCCTCCTAACCATACTGATGTGCTCCAAATCCAAAGGCAATGTCCATTTTTGCTCTGCGAATTCATGGAGAGCTAACCCTAACCCTAAGGGGAATTTTCCCCAATGGCATTCCCCATGTATTTTACTAGGAAACATACATAAGTCTGGTTAAAAAGTCATTCTCCCTCCTAACCATACTGATGGGCTCCAAATCCAATGGCGATGTCCGTTTTGCTCTGCGAATTCATGGAGAGCTAACCCTAACCCTAAGTGGAATTTTCCCCAAAGGCATTCTCCATGTATTTTACTAGGAAATATACATAAGTCTGGTTAAAAAGTTGTGCTCCCTCCTAACCATACTGATGGGCTCCAAATCCAATGGCGATGTCCGTTTTGCTCTGCGAATTCATGGAGAGCTAACCCTAACCCTAAGTGGAATTTTCCCCAAAGGCATTCCCCATGTATTTTACTAGGAAATATACATAAGTCTGGTTAAAAAGTAGTGCTCCCTCCTAACCATACTGATGGGCTCCAAATCCAATGGCGATGTCCGTTTTGCTCTTCGAATTCATTGAGAGCTAACCCTAACCCTAAGTGGAATTTTCCCCAATGGCATTCCCCATGTATTTTACTAGGAAATATACATGTCTAAATAAAAAGTCATGCTCCCTCCTAACCATACTGATGGGCTCCAAATCCAATGGCGATGTCCATTTTGCTCTGCGAATTCATGGAGAGCTAACCCTAACCCTAAGTGGAATTTTCCCCAAAGGCATTCCCCATGTATTTTACTAGGAAATATACATAAGTCTGGTTAAAAAGTCGTGCTCCCTCCTAACCATACTGATGGGCTCCAAATCCAATGGCGATGTCCGTTTTGCTCTTCGAATTCATTGAGAGCTAACCCTAACCCTAAGTGGAATTTTCCCCAATGGCATTTCCCCATGTATTTTACTAGGAAATATACATAAGTCTAAATAAAAAGTCATGCTCCCTCCTAACCATACTGATGGGCTCCAAATCCAATGGCGATGTCGGTTTTGCTCTGCGAATTCATGGAGAGCTAACCCTAACCCTAAGTGGAATTTCCCCAATGGCATTCCCCATGTATTTTACTAGGAAATATACATAAGTCTGGTTAAAAAGTAGTGCTCCCTCCTAACCATACTGATGGGCTCCAAATCCAATGGTGATGTCCGTTTTGCTCTGCGAATTCATGGAGAGCTAAACCCTAACCCTAAGTGGAATTTTCCCCAAAGGCATTACCCATGTATTTTACTAGGAAATATGCATAAGTCTGGTTAAAAAGTCGTGCTCCCTCCTAACCATACTGATGGGCTCCAAATCCAATGGCGTTGTCGGTTTTGCTCTGCGAATTCATGGAGAGCTAACCCTAACCCTAAGTGGAATTTTCCCCAATGGCATTCCCCATGTATTTTACTAGGAAATATACATAAGTCTGGTTAAAAAGTCGTGCTCCCTCCTAACCATACTGATGGGCTCCAAATCCAATGGCGATGTCCGTTTTGCTCTGCGAATTCATGGAGAGCTAACCCTAACCCTAAGTGGAATTTTCCCCAAAGGCATTCCCCATGTATTTTACTAGGAAATATACATAACTCTGGTTAAAAGGTCGTGCTCCCTCCTAACCATACTGATGGGCTCCAAATCCAATGGCGATGTCCATTTTGCTCTGCAAATTCATGGAGAGCTAACCCTAACCCTAAGTGGAATTTTCCCCAATGGCATTCCCCATGTATTTTACTAGGAAATATACATAAGTCTGGTTAAAAAGTCGTGCTCCCTCCTAACCATACTGATGGGCTCCAAATCCAATGGCGATGTCCATTTTGCTCTACGAATACATGGAGAGCTAACCCTAACCCTAAGTGGAATTTTCCCCAATGGCATTCCCCATGTATTTTACTAGGAAATATACATAAGTCTGGTTAAAAAGTCGTGCTCCTCCTAACCATACTGATGGGCTCCAAATCCAATGGCGATGTCGGTTTTGCTCTGCGAATTCATGGAGAGCTAACCCTAACCCTAAGTGGAATTTTCCCCAATGGCATTCCCATGTAATTAACTATGAAATATACATAAGTCTGGTTAAAATGTTATGCTCCCTCCTAACCATACTGATGGACTCCAAATCCAATGGCGATGTCCATTTTGCTCTGCGAATTCATGGAGAGCTAACCCTAACCCTAAGTGGAATTTTCCCCCAATGGCATTCCCCATGTATTTTACTAGGAAATATACATAAGTCTGGTTAAAAAGTCGTGCTCCCTCCTAACCATACTGATGGGCTCCAAATCCAATGGCGATGTCCGTTTTGCTCTGCGAATTCATTGAGAGCTAACCCTAACCCTAAGGGGAATTTTCCCCAAAGGCATTCCCCATGCATTTTACTAGGAAACAAAGATAAGTCTGGTTAAAAAGTCATTCTCCCTCCTAACCATACTGATGGGCTCCAAATCCAATGGCGATGTCCGTTTTGCTCTGCCAATTCATGGAGAGCTAACCCTAACCCTAAGTGGAATTTTCCCCAATGGCATTCCCCATGTATTTTACTAGGAAATATACATAAGTCTGGTTAAAAAGTCGTGCTCCCTCCTAACCATACTGATGGGCTCCAAATCCAATGGTGATGTCCGTTTTGCTCTGCGAATTCATCGAGAGCTAACCCTAATCCTAAGTGGAATTTTCCCCAAAGGCATTCCCCATGTATTTTACTAGGAAATATGCATAAGTCTGGTTAAAAAGTCGTGCTCCCTCCTAACCATACTGATGGGCTCCAAATCCAATGGCGATGTCGGTTTTGCTCTGCGAATTCATGGAGAGCTAACCCTAACCCTAAGTGGAATTTTCCCCAATGGCATTCCCCATGTATTTTACTAGGAAATATACATAAGTCTGGTTAAAAAGTCGTGCTCCCTCCTAACCATACTGATGGGCTCCAAATCCAATGGCGATGTCGGTTTTGCTCTGCGAATTCATGGAGAGCTAACCCTAACCCTAAGTGGAATTTTCCCCAATGGCATTCCCCATGTAATTAACTATGAAATATACATAAGTCTGGTTAAAATGTTATGCTCCCTCCTAAGCATACTGATGGGCTCCAAATCCAATGGCGATGTCCATTTTGCTCTGCGAATTCATGGAGAGCTAACCCTAACCCTAAGTGGAATTTTCCCCAATGGCATTCCCCATGTATTTTACTAGGAAATATACATAAGTCTGGTTAAAAAGTCGTGCTCCCTCCTAACCATACTGATGGGCTCCAAATCCAATGGCGATGTCCGTTTTGCTCTGCGAATTAATTGAGAGATAACCCTAACCCTAAGGGGAATTTTCCCCATGGCATTCCCCATGTATTTTACTACGAAACAAACATAAGTCTGGTTAAAAAGTCATTCTCCCTCCTAACCATACTGATGGGCTCCAAATCCAATGGCGATGTCCGTTTTGCTCTGCGAATTCATGGAGAGCTAACCCTAACCCTAAGTGGAATTTTCCCCAATGGCATTCCCCATGTATTTTACTAGGAAATATACATAAGTCTGCTTAAAAAGTCGTGCTCCCTCCTAACCATACTGATGGGCTCCAAATCCAATGGCGATGTCCGTTTTGCTCTGCGAATTCATGGAGAGCTAACCCTAACCCTAAGTGGAATTTTCCCCAATGGCATTCCCCATGTAATTAACTATGAAATATACATAAGTCTGGTTAAAATGTTATGCTCCCTCCTAACCATACTGATGGGCTCCAAATCCAATGGCAATGTCCATTTTGCTCTGCGAATTCATGGAGAGCTAACCCTAACCCTAAGTGGAATTTTCCCCAATGGCATTCCCCATGTATTTTACTAGGAAATATACATAAGTCTGGTTAAAAAGTCGTGCTCCCTCCTAACCATATTGATGGGCTCCAAATCCAATGGCGATGTCGGTTTTGCTCTGCGACTTCATGGAGAGCTAACCCTAACCCTAAGTGGAATTTTCCCCAATGGCATTCCCCATGTAATTAACTATGAAATATACATAAGTCTGGTTAAAAAGTTGTGCTCCCTCCTAACCATACTGATGGGCTCCAAATCCAATGGCTATGTCCGTTTTGCTCTGCGAATTCATGGAGAGCTAACCCTAACCCTAAGTGGAATTTTCCCCAAAGGCATTCCCCATGTATTTTACTAGGAAATATACATAAGTCTGGTTAAAAAGTCGTGCTCCCTCCTAACCATACTGATGGGCTCCAAATCCAATGGCGATGTCCGTTTTGCTCTGCGAATTCATCGAGAGCTAACCCTAACCCTAAGTGGAATTTTCCCCATAGGCATTCCCCATGTATTTTACTAGGAAATATACATAAGTCTAAATAAAAAGTCATGCTCCCTCCTAACCATACTGATGGGCTCCAAATCCAATGGCGATGTCGGTTTTGCTCTGCGAATTCATGGAGAGCTAACCCTAACCCCTAAGTGGAATTTTCCCCAATGGCATTCCCCATGTATTTTACTAGGATATATACATAAGTCTGGTTAAAAAGTCGTGCTCCCTCCTAACCATACTGATGGGCTCCAAATCCAATGGCGATGTCCGTTTTGCTCTGCGAATTCATTGAGAGCTAACCCTAACCCTAAGGGGAATTTTCCCCAATGGCATTCCCCATGTATTTTACTACGAAACAAACATAAGTCTGGTTAAAAAGTCATTCTCCCTCCTAACCATACTGATGGGCTCCAAATCCAATGGCGATGTCCGTTTTGCTCTGCCAATTCATGGAGAGCTAACCCTAACCCTAAGTGGAATTTTCCCCAATGGCATTCCCCATGTATTTTACTAGGAAATATACATAAGTCTGCTTAAAAAGTCGTGCTCCCTCCTAACCATACTGATGGGCTCCAATCCAATGGCGATGTCCGTTTTGCTCTGCGAATTCATGGAGAGCTAACCCTAACCCTAAGTGGAATTTTCCCCAATGGCATTCCCCATGTAATTACTATGAAATATACATAAGTCTGGTTAAAATGTTATGCTCCCTCCTAACCATACTGATGGGCTCCAAATCCAATGGCGATGTCCGTTTTGCTCTGCGAATTCATGGAGAGCTAACCCTAACCCTAAGTGGAATTTTCCCCAATGGCATTCCCCATGTAATTAACTATGAAATATACATAAGTCTGGTTAAAATGTTATGCTCCCTCCTAACCATACTGATGGGCTCCAAATCCAATGGCAATGTCCATTTTGCTCTGCGAATTCATGGAGAGCTAACCCTAACCCTAAGTGGAATTTTCCCCAATGGCATTCCCCATGTATTTTACTAGGAAATATACATAAGTCTGGTTAAAAAGTCGTGCTCCCTCCTAACCATATTGATGGGCTCCAAATCCAATGGCGATGTCGGTTTTGCTCTGCGACTTCATGGAGAGCTAACCCTAACCCTAAGTGGAATTTTCCCCAATGGCATTCCCCATGTAATTAACTATGAAATATACATAAGTCTGGTTAAAAAGTTGTGCTCCCTCCTAACCATACTGATGGGCTCCAAATCCAATGGCTATGTCCGTTTTGCTCTGCGAATTCATGGAGAGCTAACCCTAACCCTAAGTGGAATTTTCCCCAAAGGCATTCCCCATGTATTTTACTAGGAAATATACATAAGTCTGGTTAAAAAGTCGTGCTCCCTCCTAACCATACTGATGGGCTCCAAATCCAATGGCGATGTCCGTTTTGCTCTTCGAATTCATTGAGAGCTAACCCTAAACCTACGTGGAATTTTCCCCAATGGCATTCCCCATGTATTTTACTAGGAAATATACATAAGTCTAAATAAAAGGTCATGCTCCCTCCTAACCATACTGATGGGCTCCAAATCCAAAGGCGATGTCGGTTTTGCTCTGCGAATTCATGGAGAGCTAACCCTAACCCTAAGTGGAATTTTCCCCAATGGCATTCCCCATGTATTTTACTAGGAAATATACATAAGTCTGGTTAAAAAGTTGTGCTCCCTCCTAACCATACTGATGGGCTCCAAATCCAATGGCTATGTCCATTTTGCTCTGCGAATTCATGGAGAGCTAACCCTAACCCTAAGTGGAATTTTCCCCAAAGGCATTCCCCATGTATTTTACTAGGAAATATACATAAGTCTGGTTAAAAAGTCGTGCTCCCTCCTAACCATACTGATGGGCTCCAAATCCAATGGCGATGTCCGTTTTGCTCTGCGAATTCATCGAGAGCTAACCCTAACCCTAAGTGGAATTTTCCCCAAAGGCATTCCCCATGTATTTTACTAGGAAATATACATAAGTCTAAATAAAAAGTCATGCTCCCTCCTAACCATACTGATGGGCTCCAAATCCAATGGCGATGTCGGTTTTGCTCTGCGAATTCATGGAGAGCTAACCCTAACCCTAAGTGGAATTTTCCCCAATGGCATTCCCCATGTATTTTACTAGGATATATACATAAGTCTGGTTAAAAAGTTGTGCTCCCTCCTAACCATACTGATGGGCTCCAAATCCAATGGCGATGTCAGTTTTGCTCTGCGAATTCATGGAGAGCTAACCCTAACCCTAAGTGGAATTTTCCCCAATGGCATTCCCCATGTATTTTACTAGGAAATATACATAAGTCTGGTTAAAAAATCGTGCTCCCTCCTAACCATACTGATGGGCTCCAAATCCAATGGCGATTTCCGTTTTGCTCTGCGAATTCATGGAGAGCTAACCCTAACCCTAAGTGGAATTTCCCCAATGGCATTCCCCATGTATTTTACTAGGAAATATAACATAAGTCTGGTTAAAAAGTCGTGCTCCCTCCTAACCATACTGATGGGCTCCAAATCCAATGGCGATGTCCATTTTGCTCTGCGAATTCATGGAGAGCTAACCCTAACCCTAAGGGGAATTTTCCCCAATGGCATTCCCCATGTATTTTACTAGGAAACATACATAAGTCTGGATAAAAAGTCGTGCTCCCTCCTAACCATACAGATGGGCTCCAAATCCAATGGCGATGTCCGTTTTGCTCTGCGAATTCATGGAGAGCTAACCCTAACCCTAAGTGGAATTTTCCCCAAAGGCATTCCCTATGTATTTTACTAGGAAATATACATAAGTCTGGTTAAAATGTTATGCTCCCTCCTAACCATACTGATGGGCTCCAAATCCAATGGCGATGTCGGTTTTGCTCTGCGAATTCATGGAGAGCTAACCCTAACCCTAAGTGGAATTTTCCCCAATGGCATTCCCCATGTATTTTACTAGGATATATACATAAGTCTGGTTAAAAAGTTGTGCTCCCTCCTAACCATACTGATGGGCTCCAAATCCAATGGCGATGTCAGTTTTGCTCTGCGACTTCATGGAGAGCTAACCCTAACCCTAAGTGGAATTTTCCCCAATGGCATTCCCCATGTATTTTACTAGGAAATATACATAAGTCTGGTTAAAAAATCGTGCTCCCTCCTAACCATACTGATGGGCTCCAAATCCAATGGCGATTTCCGTTTTGCTCTGCGAATTCATGGAGAGCTAACCCTAACCCTAAGTGGAATTTTCCCCAATGGCATTCCCCATGTATTTTACTAGGAAATATACATAAGTCTGGTTAAAAAGTCGTGCTCCCTCCTAACCATACTGATGGGCTCCAAATCCAATGGCGATGTCCGTTTTGCTCTTCGAATTCATTGAGAGCTAACCCTAACCCTAAGTGGAATTTTCCCCAATGGCATTCCCCATGTATTTTACTAGGAAATATACATAAGTCTAAATAAAAAGTCATGCTCCCTCCTAACCATACTGATGGGCTCCAAATCCAATGGCGATGTCCGTTTTGCTCTGCGAATTCATCGAGAGCTAACCCTAACCCTAAGTGGAATTTTCCCCAAAGGCATTCCCCATGTATTTTACTAGGAAATATACATAAGTCTAAATAAAAAGTCATGCTCCCTCCTAACCATACTGATGGGCTCCAAATCCAATGGCGATGTCGGTTTTGCTCTGCGAATTCATGGAGAGCTAACCCTAACCCTAAGTGGAATTTTCCCCAATGGCATTCCCCATGTATTTTACTAGGATATATACATAAGTCTGGTTAAAAAGTTGTGCTCCCTCCTAACCATACTGATGGGCTCCAAATCCAATGGCGATGTCAGTTTTGCTCTGCGACTTCATGGAGAGCTAACCCTAACCCTAAGTGGAATTTTCCCCAATGGCATTCCCCATGTATTTTACTAGGAAATATACATAAGTCTGGTTAAAAAATCGTGCTCCCTCCTAACCATACTGATGGGCTCCAAATCCAATGGCGATTTCCGTTTTGCTCTGCGAATTCATGGAGAGCTAACCCTAACCCTAAGTGGAATTTTCCCCAATGGCATTCCCCATGTATTTTACTAGGAAATATACATAAGTCTGGTTAAAAAGTCGTGCTCCCTCCTAACCATACTGATGGGCTCCAAATCCAATGGCGATGTCCATTTTGCTCTGCGAATTCATGGAGAGCTAACCCTAACCCTAAGGGGAATTTTCCCCAATGGCATTCCCCATGTATTTTACTAGGAAACATACATAAGTCTGGATAAAAAGTCGTGCTCCCTCCTAACCATACTGATGGGCTCCAAATCCAATGGCGATGTCCATTTTGCTCTGCGAATTCATGGAGAGCTAACCCTAACCCTAAGTGGAATTTTCCCCAATGGCATTCCCCATGTATTTTACTAGGAAATATACATAAGTCTGGTTAAAAAGTCGTGCTCCCTCCTAACCATACTGATGGGCTCCAAATCCAATGGCGATGTCCGTTTTGCTCTGCGAATTCATGGAGAGCTAACCCTAACCCTAAGGGGAATTTTCCCCAATGGCATTCCCCATGTATTTTACTAGGAAACATACATAAGTCTGGTTAAAAAGTCATTCTCCCTCCTAACCATACTGATGGGCTCCAAATCCAATGGCGATGTCCGTTTTGCTCTGCGAATTCATGGAGAGCTAACCCTAACGCTAAGTGGAATTTTCCCCAAAGGCATTCCCCATGTATTTTACTAGGAAATATACATAAGTCTGGTTAAAAAGTCGTGCTCCCCCCTAACCATACTGATGGGCTCCAAATCCAATGGCAATGTCCATTTTGCTCTGCGAATTCATGGAGAGCTAACCCTAACCCTAAGGGGAATTTTCCCCAAAGGCATTCCCCATGTATTTTACTAGGAAACATACATAAGTCTGGTTAAAAAGTCATTCTCCCTCCTAACCATACTGATGGGCTCCAAATCCAATGGCGATGTCCGTTTTGCTCTGCGAATTCATGGAGAGCTAACCCTAACCCTAAGTGGAATTTTTCCCAATGGCATTTCCCCATGTATTTTACTAGGAAACATACATAAGTCTGTTTAAAAAGTCATTCTCCCTGCTAACCATACTGATGTGCTCCAAATCCAATGGCAATGTCCATTTTGCTCTGCGAATTCATGGAGAGCTAACCCTAACCCTAAGGGGAATTTTCCCCAATGGCATTCCCCATGTATTTTACTAGGAAACATACATAAGTCTGGTTAAAAAGTCATTCTCCCTGCTAACCATACTGATGGGCTTCAAATCCAATGGCGATGTCTGTTTTGCTCTGCCAATTCATGGAGAGCTAACCCTAACCCTAAGTGGAATTTTCCCCAATGGCATTTCCCCATGTATTTTACTAGGAAATATACATAAGTCTGGTTAAAAAGTCATGCTCCCTCCTAACCATACTGATGGGCTCCAAATCCAATGGCGATGTCGGTTTTGCTCTGCGAATTCATGGAGAGCTAACCCTAACCCTAAGGGGAATTTTCCCCAATGGCATTCCCCATGTATTTTACTAGGAAATATACATAAGTCTGGTTAAAAAGTCGTGCTCCCTCCTAACCATACTGATGGGCTCCAAATCCAATGGCGATGTCCGTTTTGCTCTGCGAATTCATGGAGAGCTAACCCTAACCCTAAGTGGAATTTTCCCCAAAGGCATTCCCCATGTATTTTACTAGGAAATATACATAAGTCTGGTTAAAAGGCCGTGCTCCCTCCTAACCATACTGATGGGCTCCAAATCCAATGGCGATGTCCGTTTTGCTCTTCGAATTCATTGAGAGCTAACCCTAACCCTAAGTGGAATTTTCCCCAATGGCATTCCCCATGTATTTTACTAGGAAATATACATAAGTCTAAATAAAAAGTCATGCTCCCTCCTAACCATACTGATGGGCTCCAAATCCAATGGCGATGTCGGTTTTGCTCTGCGAATTCATGGAGAGCTAACCCTAACCCTAAGTGGAATTTTCCCCAATGGCATTCCCCATGTATTTTACTAGGAAATATACATAAGTCTGGTTAAAAAGTCGTGCTCCCTCCTAACCATACTGATGGGCTCCAAATCCAATGGCGATGTCCGTTTTGGTCTGCGAATTCATCGAGAGCTAACCCTAAGTGGAATTTTCCTCAATGGCATTCCCCATGTATTTTACTAGGAAATATACATAAGTCTGGTTAAAAAGTCGTGCTCCCTCCTAACCATACTGATGGGCTCCAAATCCAATGGCGATGTCCATTTTGCTCTGCGAATTCATGGAGAGCTAACCCTAACCCTAAGTGGAATTTTCCCAATGGCATTCCCCATGTATTTTACTAGGAAATATACATAAGTCTGGTTAAAAAGTCGTGCTCCCTCCTAACCATACTGATGGGCTCCAAATCCAATGGCGATGTCCATTTTGCTCTGCGAATTCATGGAGAGCTAACCCTAACCCTAAGGGGAATTTTCCCCAATGGCATTCCCCATGTATTTTACTAGGAAATATACATAAGTCTGGTTAAAAAGTCGTGCTCCCTCCTAACCATACTGATGGGCTCCAAATCCAATGGCGATGTCGGTTTTGCTCCGCGAATTCATGGAGAGCTAACCCTAACCCTAAGTGGAATTTTCCCCAATGGCATTCCCCATGTAATTAACTATGAAATATACATAAGTCTGGTTAAAATGTTATGCTCCCTGCTAACCATACTGATGGGCTCCAAATCCAATGGCGATGTCGGTTTTGCTCTGCGAATTCATGGAGAGCTAACCCTAACCCTAAGTGGAATTTTCCCCAATGGCATTCCCCATGTATTTTACTAGGAAATATACATAAGTCTGGTTAAAAAGTCGTGCTCCCTCCTAACCATACTGATGGGCTCCAAATCCAATGGCGATGTCCGTTTTGCTCTGCGAATTCATGGAGAGCTAACCCTAACCCTAAGTGGAATTTTCCCCAGTGGCATTCCCCATGTATTTTACTAGGAAATATACATAAGTCTGGTTAAAAAGTCGTGCTCCCTCCTAACCATACTGATGGGCTCCAAATCCAATGGCGATGTCCGTTTTGCTCTGCGAATTCATTGAGAGCTAACCCTAACCCTAAGGGGAATTTTCCCCAATGGCATTCCCCATGCATTTTACTAGGAAACAAAGATAAGTCTGGTTAAAAAGTCATTCTCCCTCCTAACCATACTGATGGGCTCCAAATCCAATGGCGATGTCCGTTTTGCTCTGCCAATTCATGGAGAGCTAACCCTAACCCTAAGTGGAATTTTCCCCAATGGCATTCCCCATGTATTTTACTAGGAAATATACATAAGTCTGGTTAAAAAGTCGTGCTCCCTCCTAACCATACTGATGGGCTCCAAATCCAATGGCGATGTCCATTTTGCTCTGCGAATTCATGGAGAGCTAACCCTAACCCTAAGGGGAATTTTCCCCAATGGCATTCCCCATGCATTTTACTAGGAAACATAGATAAGTCTGGTTAAAAAGTCATTCTCCCTCCTAACCATACTGATGGGCTCCAAATCCAATGGCAATGTCCGTTTTGCTCTGCGAATTCATGGAGAGCTAACCCTAACGCTAACTGGAATTTTCCCCAAAGGCATTCCCCATGTATTTTACTAGGAAATATACATAAGTCTGGTTAAAAAGTCGTGCTCCCTCCTAACCATACTGATGGGCTCCAAATCCAATGGCGATGTCGGTTTTGCTCTGCGAATTCATGGAGAGCTAACCCTAACCCTAAGGGGAATTTTCCCCAATGGCATTCCCCATGTATTTTACTAGGAAATATACATAAGTCTGGTTAAAAAATCGTGCTCCCTCCTAACCATACTGATGGGCTCCAAATCCAATGGCGATGTCGGTTTTGCTCTGCGAATTCATGGAGAGCTAACCCTAACCCTAAGGGGAATTTTCCCCAATGGCATTCCCCATGCATTTTACTAGGAAACAAAGATAAGTCTGGTTAAAAAGTCATTCTCCCTCCTAACCATACTGATGGGCTCCAAATCCAATGGCGATGTCCGTTTTGCTCTGCCAATTCATGGAGAGCTAACCCTAACCCTAAGTGGAATTTTCCCCAATGGCATTCCCCATGTATTTTACTAGGAAATATACATAAGTCTGGTTAAAAAGTCGTGCTCCCTCCTAACCATACTGATGGGCTCCAAATCCAATGGCGATGTCCATTTTGCTCTGCGAATTCATGGAGAGCTAACCCTAACCCTAAGGGGAATTTTCCCCAATGGCATTCCCCATGCATTTTACTAGGAAACATAGATAAGTCTGGTTAAAAAGTCATTCTCCCTCCTAACCATACTGATGGGCTCCAAATCCAATGGCAATGTCCGTTTTGCTCTGCGAATTCATGGAGAGCTAACCCTAACGCTAACTGGAATTTTCCCCAAAGGCATTCCCATGTATTTTACTAGGAAATATACATAAGTCTGGTTAAAAAGTCGTGCTCCCTCCTAACCATACTGATGGGCTCCAAATCCAATGGCGATGTCGGTTTTGCTCTGCGAATTCATGGAGAGCTAACCCTAACCCTAAGGGGAATTTTCCCCAATGGCATTCCCATGTATTTTACTAGGAAATATACATAAGTCTGGTTAAAAAGTCGTGCTCCCTCCTAACCATACTGATGGGCTCCAAATCCAATGGTGATGTCCGTTTTGCTCTGCGAATTCATGGAGAGCTAACCCTAACCCTAAGGGGAATTTTCCCCAATGGCATTCCCCATGTATTTTACTAGGAAATATACATAAGTCTGGTTAAAAAGTCGTGCTCCCTCCTAACCATACTGATGGGCTCCAAATCCAATGGTGATGTCCGTTTTGCTCTGCGAATTCATGGAGAGCTAACCCTAACCCTAAGGGGAATTTTCCCCAATGGCATTCCCCATGCATTTTACTAGGAAACATAGATAAGTCTGGTTAAAAAGTCATTCTCCCTCCTAACCATACTGATGGGCTCCAAATCCAATGGCAATGTCCGTTTTGCTCTGCGAATTCATGGAGAGCTAACCCTAACGCTAACTGGAATTTTCCCCAAAGGCATTCCCCATGTATTTTACTAGGAAATATACATAAGTCTGGTTAAAAAGTCGTGCTCCCCCCTAACCATACTGATGGGCTCCAAATCCAATGGCAATGTCCATTTTGCTCTGCGAATTCATGGAGAGCTAACCCTAACCCTAAGGGGAATTTTCCCCAATGGCATTCCCCATGTATTTTACTAGGAAACATACATAAGTCTGGTTAAAAAGTCATTCTCCCTCCTAACCATACTGATGGGCTCCAAATCCAATGGCGATGTCCGTTTTGCTCTGCGAATTCATGGAGAGCTAACCCTAACCCTAAGTGGAATTTTTCCCAATGGCATTTCCCCATGTATTTTACTAGGAAACATACATAAGTCTGGTTAAAAAGTCATTCTCCCT